>NW_026600901.1:0-102804 GCF_029448725.1 Salvelinus fontinalis
AATTTCGTCGGGAAAAAGTATTCTTGAAACAAAGCAAAAGGACGTCAGTTGTTAACCCCCACCAGTTCCCTCCTCCCCCCTCTGCGGGTGAGAGGGGGCGGCAGCGTAGCCTAGTGGTTAGAGCGTTGGACTAGTAACCGAAAGGTTGCAAGATCGAATCCCCGAGCTGACAAGGTACAAATCTGTCGTTCTGCCCCTGAACAAGGCAGTTAACCTACTGTTCCTAGGCCGTCAATGAAACGAAGAATTTGTTCTTAACTGACTTGCCTAGTTAAATAAAGGTTAAAAAAGAAGGGACTTCTTGTTGAAGTCATTCATTGCAAACCTGATCTGACCTATTTGGATCCTCACAGGACAGTCTGTAATCCCGACATATTTCAAGCTGACGACCATTGTCCGTGTTCCCAAGAACTCCAAGGTAACCTGTCTGCGGCACTCACATCTGTGCTTTGAAAGTCTGGTCATGACCACATCAACACAATCATCCCAGACACCCTGTACCCACTCCCCTCTTGTACTCCCTGTTCACCCATGACTGTGTGGCCACACACGACTCCAACACCATCATCAAGTTTGCTGACGACACGAAGGCGATGAGAGGTCAGAGACTTGGCATTGTGGTGCCAGGACAACCTCTCCCTCAATGTCAGTAAGACCAAGGAGCTGATCGTGGACTATAGCAGCAAGAGGGGAGAGCACGTCCCCATCCATATCAACAGGGCTGTTAAAGGGTCTTGCTTTGACCCTACCCACAATCACTAGACTGTATACAAACCATATGCACACACACACACTACGTTCACACTCCCACACAAAACCCACACACACAAACCAACACAACCCAAACACACATGCGTACACATTACACACTCTCACAAACAAACACACACCTTTACACTCATTTGCTGCTGCTGCTCTGTTCTTTATTTTGCTCTTATTATTATCTATCCTGATGCCTAGTCACTTTACCCTGCCTTGTACATATCTACCTCAAATACCTCGTACCCCTGCACACTGATCTGGAACTGGAACTCCTTGTATATAGCTTTATTCTTGGGTATTTTATTACACTGTTACAATATGTACAGTACCAGTCAAAAGTTTGGACACACCTACTCATTCCAGGGTTTCTTTATTTTTTACAATTTTCTACATTGTAGAACATCAAAAGTATGAAATACCACATAAGGAATCCTGTAGTAACCAAAAAAATCTAAATATATTTTATTTTTGAGATTCTTCAAAGTAGCCACCCTTTGCCTTGATGACAGCTTTGCACACTCTTGGCTTTCTCTCAATCAGGTTCATGAGGTACTCACCTGGAATGCATTTCAATTAACAGGTGTGCCTTGTTCAAAGTTAATTTGTGGAATTTATTTCCTTAGTGCGTTTGAGCCAATCACTTGTTTTGTGACAAGGTAGGGGTGGTATACAGAAGATAGCCCTATTTGGTAAAATACCAAGTCCATATTATGGCAAGAACAGCTCAAATAAGCAAAGAGAAACGAAAGTCTAATATTATTTTAAGACATGAAGTTCAGTCAATCCGGAAAATTTCTAAAACTTTGAACGTTTCTTCAAGTGCAGTCACAAAATCCATCAAGCGCTAGACCCAGAGTTACCTCTGCTCCAAAGTTCAAGTAACAAACACATCTCAACATCAACTGCTCAGAGGAGACAGCGTGAATTAGGCCTTCATGGTCAAATTTCTGCAAAGAAACCACTACTAAAGTACACCAATAAGAAGAAGAGACTTGCTTGGGCCAAGAAACACGAGCAATGGACATTAGACCGGTGGAAATCTGTCCTTTTGGAAAAGCAATCCAGATGAAGCTGGTTGAGAGAATGCCGAGTGTGTGCAAAGCTGTCAACAAGGCAAAGGGTGGCTAAATATAAATAAAATATATATTGATATGTTTAACACTTTTTTTGGGTACTACATGGCCTGCTGGAGGTCATTTTGCAGGGCTCTGGCAGTGCTCCTCCTGCTCAAAGGCGGAGGTAGCGGTCCTGCTGCTGGGTTGTTGCCCTCCTACGGCCTCCTCCACGTCTCCTGATGTACTGGCCTGTCTCCTGGTAGCGCCTCCATGCTCTGGACACTACGCTGACAGACACAGCAAACCTTCTTGCCACAGCTCGCATTGATTTGCCATCCTGGATGAGCTGCACTACCTGAGCCACTTGTGTGGGTTGTAGACTCCGTCTCATGCTACCACTAGAGTGAGAGCACCGCCAGCATTCAAAGTGACCAAAACATCAGCCAGGAAGCATAGGAACTGAGAAGTGGTCTGTGGTCACCACCTGCAGAATCACTCCTTTATTGGAGGTGTCTTGCTAATTGCCTATAATTTCCACCTTTAGTCTATTCCATTTGCACAACAGCATGTGAAATTTATTGTCAATCAGTGTTGCTTCCTAAGTGGACAGTTTGATTTCACAGAAGTGTGATTGACTTGGAGTTACATTGTGTTGTTTAAGTGTTCCCTTAATTTTTTTGAGCAGTGTACATTGTGTGCAAAAGGCATGAGGAGGTAGGCAATAAATAGGCTATAGGAGCAAATAATTACAATTTAGCAGATTAACACTGGAGTGATAAATCATCAGATGATCATGTGCAAGTAGAGATACTGGTGTGCAAAAGAGCAGAAAAGTAAATAAATAAAAACAGTAAGGGGATGAGGTAGGTAAATTGGGTGGGCTGTTTACAGATGCAGCGATCGGTTAGCTGCTCAGATAGCAAATGTTTAAAGTTGGTGAGGGAAATAAAAGTCTCCAGTTTCAGCGATTTTTGCAATTCGTTCCAGTCACATGCAGCAGAGAACTGGAAGGAAAGGCGGCCAAATGAGGTGTTGGCTTTTGGGATGATCAGTGAGATATACCTGCTGGAGCGCGTGCTACGGGTGGGTGTTGTTATCGTGACCAGTGAACTGAGATAAGGCGGAGCTTTACCTAGCATGGACTTATAGATGACCTGGAGCCAGCATGTCTGGCGACGAATATGTAGCGAGGGCCAGCCGACTAGAGCATACAGGTCGCAGTGGTGGGTGGTATAAGGGGCTTTGGTAACAAAACGGATGGCACTGTGATAAACTGCATCTAGTTTGCTGAGTAGAGTATTGGAAGCTATTTTGTAGATGACATCGCCGAAGTCGAGGATCGGTGAGTGAGTGAAGGAGGCTTTGTTTGATTTTGGATTGGAGATGTTTAATATGAGTCTGGAAGGAGAGTTTACATTCTAGCCAGACACCTAGGTATTTATAGATGTCCACATATTCTAGGTCGGAACCGTCCAGGGTGGTGATGCTAGTCGGGCGGGCGGGCGGGTGCAAGCAGCGAACGGTTGAAAAGCACGCATTTGGTTTTACTAGCGTTTAAGAGCAGTTGGAGGCCACCGAAGGAGTGTTGTATGGCATTGAAGCTCATTTGGAGGTTAGATAGCACAGTGTCCAAGGAATGGCCAGAAGTATACAGACTGGTGTCGTCTGCGTAGAGGTGGATCAGGGAATCGCCCGCAGCAAGAGCAACATCATTGATATATACAGAGAAAAGAGTCGGCCCGAGAATTGAACCCTGTGGTACCCCCATAGAGACTGCCAGAGGACCAGACAACATGCCCTCCGATTTGACACACTGAGCTCTGTCTGCAAAGTAGTTGGTGAACCAGGCAAGGCAGTCATCAGAAAAACCGAGGCTACCGAGTCTGCCGATAAGAATATGGTGATTGAGTCAAAAGCCATGGCCAGGTCGAGCGTGGCTGAGGTGCACCCGTGACCGGCTCGGAAACCGGATTGCACAGCGGAGAAGGTACGGTGGAATTCGAGATGGTCAGTGATCTGTTTATTAACTTGGCTTTCGAAGACCTTAGATTGGCAGGGCAGGATGGATGTAGGTCTGTAACAGTTTGGGTCCAGGGTGTCTCCCCCTTTGAAGAGGGGGATGACCACGGCAGTTTTCCAATCCTTGGGGATCTCAGACGATATGAAAGAGATGTTGAACAAGCTGGTAATAGGGGTTGTGACAATGGCGGCGGAAAGTTTCAGAAATAGAAGGTCTAGATTGTCAAGCACAGCTGATTTGTATGTGTCCAGGTTTTGCAGCTCTTTCAGAACATTTGATATCTGGATTTGGTTGGCATAAATTAGTAAAGCGGTGCCATAGAAATGTTTGAAATACAGCACATACCTACCAGTAGCTCAAAAGTTGGAGCCAATTTTGTTGCTGTATTAACTGCATTTAAAGGTTGCGTGTACGTGCTTTTTTAATTCATGGCGACTAAGTACGGTTTGCTACGACGCACACCCTGAGCGTTCATCATGCGGCTTGAGAAAGCCTGTATGAACAGACTTCCTCACACTTCTCATAGAAATTTACTGGTTTATCCCATGTAAATCAGAGTGGTTGGGAAATCCTGGTCAAACTCTTCCTGCCCTCAAACCCTAGGTTAGCAGCGCTACAAGCAACTCTGGGAGAGCCTGGACCTGATAGCAACCTGCCAACTAAGATCGTTAGCATTGACTTATTTAAACCTGAAAGTTTGGATTGGCACTGGGATATGAAGACACCCCGCCAAAACGATGGGCTAATGATACGAGAGCTGGTTTTATATTTAAGCTTTCACTAATAGGAAACCAAGTCAGTTACGAGAGAAGACACCCAGCAGAGTCATTTAAATGCAAGTTGACAACCGTGATATTAGTTAGCACTGACACCATTAACCCGATTCTAGCAGCCTCATGTACCAACCTCAAACACTCAGTTCCACAACAATCAAGTTTAAATGAACAAGAACCCATTCCACATCATGTGATGCTACTAGCATAATTTGACCAAATGTAGCTTAAGTCAAATGGTAATTTAAGCACATGGGTCAAAGTAGACATATTGCTGATGCCAAAGCATGGTTATAATGCAAAATAAAAGTTGCCATCACCAGTTACTCATGTCAGGTCAAAGACCTCAACTCCAAGTAGGAACCGTCAAAACAATACTGAGGACACAATTATTACAGTTAGCGTTTAATTGAGCCAAAACAAGAAATTGCAGTTACACACACAACCTGGACAAAAAACCCATGAACTCTTGCATGGACCCCGAGCACCATGTCCCACATCAGATATCCATGTTTGTGGTCAACGGGGGCTGAGATGCAGAAGTCAACAGTTCCTCAATGGCATGGTCAGACGGGCCGGTGGCAGCTTCAGAGGTAGCGTCGTCCGACGGGCCAGTGGCAGCTTCAGAGGTAGCGTCGTCCGACGGGCCAGTGGCAGCTTCAGAGGTAGCGTCGTCCGACGGGCCAGTGGCAGCTTCAGAGGTAGCGTCGTCCGACGGGCCAGTGGCAGCTTCAGAGGTAGCGTCGTCCGACGGGCCAGTGGCAGCTTCAGAGGTAGCGTCGTCCGACGGGCCAGTGGCAGCTTCAGAGGTAGCGTCGTCCGACGGGCCAGTGGCAGCTTCAGAGGTAGCGTCGTCCGACGGGCCAGTGGCAGCTTCAGAGGTAGCGTCGTCCGACGGGCCAGTGGCAGCTTCAGAGGTAGCGTCGTCCGACGGGCCAGTGGCAGCTTCAGAGGTAGCGTCGTCCGACGGGCCAGTGGCAGCTTCAGAGGTAGCGTCGTCCGACGGGCCAGTGGCAGCTTCAGAGGTAGCGTCGTCCGACGGGCCAGTGGCAGCTTCAGAGGTAGCGTCGTCCGACGGGCCAGTGGCAGCTTCAGAGGTAGCGTCGTCCGACGGGCCAGTGGCAGCTTCAGAGGTAGCGTCGTCCGACGGGCCAGTGGCAGCTTCAGAGGTAGCGTCGTCCGACGGGCCAGTGGCAGCTTCAGAGGTAGCGTCGTCCGACGGGCCAGTGGCAGCTTCAGAGGTAGCGTCGTCCGACGGGCCAGTGGCAGCTTCAGAGGTAGCGTCGTCCGACGGGCCAGTGGCAGCTTCAGAGGTAGCGTCGTCCGACGGGCCAGTGGCAGCTTCAGAGGTAGCGTCGTCCGACGGGCCAGTGGCAGCTTCAGAGGTAGCGTCGTCCGACGGGCCAGTGGCAGCGTCGTCCGACGGGCCAGTGGCAGCTTCAGAGGTAGCGTCGTCCGACGGGACAGTGGCAGCTTCAGGGGTAGCGTCGTCCGACGGGCCAGTGGCAGCTTCAGGGGTAGCGTCGTCCGACGGGCCAGTGGCAGCTTCAGGGGTAGCGTCGTCCGACGGGCCAGTGGCAGCTTCAGGGGTAGCGTCGTCCGACGGGCCAGTGGCAGCTTCAGGGGTAGCGTCGTCCGACGGGCCAGTGGCAGCTTCAGAGGTAGCGTCGTCCGACGGGCCAGTGGCAGCTTCAGAGGTAGCGTCGTCCGACGGGCCAGTGGCAGCTTCAGAGGTAGCGTCGTCAGACGGGCCAGTGGCAGCTTCAGAGGTAGCGTCGTCAGACGGGCCAGTGGCAGCTTCAGAGGTAGCGTCGTCAGACGGGCCAGTGGCAGCTTCAGAGGTAGCGTCGTCAGACGGGCCAGTGGCAGCTTCAGAGGTAGCGTCGTCAGACGGGCCAGTGGCAGCTTCAGAGGTAGCGTCGTCAGACGGGCCAGTGGCAGCTTCAGAGGTAGCGTCGTCAGACGGGCCAGTGGCAGCTTCAGAGGTAGCGTCGTCAGACGGGCCAGTGGCAGCTTCAGAGGTAGCGTCGTCAGACGGGCCAGTGGCAGCTTCAGAGGTAGCGTCGTCAGACGGGCCAGTGGCAGCTTCAGAGGTAGCGTCGTCAGACGGGCCAGTGGCAGCTTCAGAGGTAGCGTCGTCAGACGGGCCAGTGGCAGCTTCAGAGGTAGCGTCGTCAGACGGGCCAGTGGCAGCTTCAGAGGTAGCGTCGTCAGACGGGCCAGTGGCAGCTTCAGAGGTAGCGTCGTCAGACGGGCCAGTGGCAGCTTCAGAGGTAGCGTCGTCAGACGGGCCAGTGGCAGCTTCAGAGGTAGCGTCGTCAGACGGGCCAGTGGCAGCTTCAGAGGTAGCGTCGTCAGACGGGCCAGTGGCAGCTTCAGAGGTAGCGTCGTCAGACGGGCCAGTGGCAGCTTCAGAGGTAGCGTCGTCAGACGGGCCAGTGGCAGCTTCAGAGGTAGCGTCGTCAGACGGGCCAGTGGCAGCTTCAGAGGTAGCGTCGTCAGACGGGCCAGTGGCAGCTTCAGAGGTAGCGTCGTCAGACGGGCCAGTGGCAGCTTCAGAGGTAGCGTCGTCAGACGGGCCAGTGGCAGCTTCAGAGGTAGCGTCGTCAGACGGGCCAGTGGCAGCTTCAGAGGTAGCGTCGTCAGACGGGCCAGTGGCAGCTTCAGAGGTAGCGTCGTCAGAGGACAGGTTATCATTTGCCAGAGAGCTACCATGGTTTGGAGAAGCTTGGGATTCTACTTCATTAGTCTTGAAATACTCTAGAGAGAAAACAAAGAAACAGTTGGGTATTCTACAGCAACACAGCTGTTCTACACAGCTACAAATTGCCATTCGAATGTTGAGCAACATGAACCCAACACAGATTTCAAAGTATATGTTTCAGGCCGTACCTTCTCTGTCTTGTTTAGCGTCAGACCCTATGGATCGGAACAAGGCCAGGGCATGCACAATGGAGACGTCATTTGATGACAGCTCTGAAAAACGTAGGTTCAGGTACACAAGCAAAATGACCAAATCAAAGAGTTTGACAACATTATTTAGACAACTAAGTTACTCTATGGTGTTGAATGAGTGTCAAACACAGCAGCACCATAGACACAGTACAAAGCTAGAAGGGTTGTGGAAAGAAACACTTACCTCCAAGTCTCCTCTGCAGAGAGACTTGCTCTTGCTTCTGGGACTTTCCAACAGGGTAACAAGAAACTGAGGAGAAAGTGTTGACACAAAATAGTTACATATTAATAATAGCAGATGACCAATGCAGAACAAACAGACAGTCAAATTTTAATCTCCAACTGATAAAGTTGAGATTATTTCCCAACCATATCCCTTCAATCCAAATAAAACATTAGTGAACCAACCTTTCACAACCCCCACAGTCACCACAAAGAGCAGCAATTCTCTCACACCGCCCATGTTCATGAAAATAGTCTGTGTTATCAACAGGTAATGTCTTCCCATGTCCTGTATGAGGCTTATATAGGCCACTAATGACCTTTTACCTGACAAACATGACTTAACGATCAATTAACATGCTTGATTGAGGTGTTACATTCAGATAGAAATAGACCATGTAGAACGTATGTTGGGCAGGCAATCTTTTCTACTCCATATATTGCATTTATATCTGTAATGTTTAACCCTAATGGTCTCAGCTCAGCAGTAGAAAGAAGTAGGCCTAAATATTTTAGGTGTAATCTTCAAAGATATTAGGGGGAAATACCCAAATCCACTTTTTACAATGCTCCTGGGAAATGGGTAGGCCTCCACCATGTAGTCCTTCACAGTTTTACAGCTGTGTTATATTCCTTTATTTACATAGATCACATACATAAATATATATGTTAGCTGTAGGTAGCTTTGGGATAAAATTCCCATATTGTATTGTTACTAACATAAATCATAATATATCACATTTTCCTCATTTGCTCTGTAGGAGGTTCGTCATATGAAGGACATTCAAGTGGATGTGACCCCTAACCTGCAATAGGGGCTCAGTGGGGTGACAGACATCCTGTAAAGGATCTCCAAGCTAGTGTCTAAGGACCTGGAGGAGGCTGTGTCTACAGCTGTGGTTCAGGACAAGCATGGTAACCTAACCTAACCTCACTGTATGAAGGATTACATTGTTATGGATAGTCATCTCCAATCTGTTAAAATATCACTGTTGTTGATAACACACATTACCAAAATTATTCACACTTGTCTTCCTATTTCCACATAATCTGTCATGGTTCCCCACCTTAATAAGGCATAAAACCAACCTCTCTTTATTGCTCTCTTTATTGCTAATACAACCAAATCCAACAGCGTTCGAGTATCTTAATTCTTTTCTTCTAACCATGAATGGCAACTTTTTATCCATGTACACAAGCATGTCATTTTATCCATCCACACCCACTCTACTGCCGTATGTCCACTGCGGCTGAGACTTTCACCCACTCGTTACAGGTATTAGCAGGTAACCAACCCCACCCGGGTCTTACCCCCTAGGACTTATCCTTTGCAGGTATCAACCTGTTGTGGTTTACCTTCCAGGACATACCATATACCACAAAGCTACGACCGGTCATAATTACAATGGGACTACTGAAGAAGCTCAGGCTTTCTAGGTCCGTACCCTATAATTGGTTCAGCGTACGACTCTCATCTCCCCAAGATGTCAGAATTAGTGATAACAGGTGTAGGAACTGTGCCTACCTTGTTTCTGTTTCACTGATTCAGAATCTCTAGTTCGACTGCAAATTGTGGTGAACCCTGCTCACAGTGCCAACTGTTAGGTTCTAATTCTCAGAGTAAAAACTCGACGGACACTATGAAAGCTTTAACCAAGTTTATTCTTCCCAGAGGGTCAAGACAGCTGCATTAGACAAAAAACATATTCACACAAGCACTGATATTTAATCCTTTCTCCTATGCTGAGTCTCCTCCTACACCTCTGAACAGCCAATGCATCTCTGTTGCTAGACAGAACCTTTGTGATATCTGTTCTTCCTCACTTCATCTGACCTGACCGCTACCCCAAAGTGCTCACTCCTCCCCAATTCAAGGCTGTCATGTTGATTGGTACCAGACTGTGTCTGGTAGATTTTTCAACCAGAAATTTGCACAGTGTAGCTCTAACTCCAAAACGTTTTGGGACACTATAAAGTCCATGGAGAACCAGAGCACCTCCTCCCAGCTGCCCACTGCATTGAGGCTAGGTAACACGGTCACCACCGATAAATCCATGATAATCGAACATTTCAATAAGCATTTCTCTACGGCTGGTCATGTTTTCTTCCTGGCTACCCCAATTCCGGCCAACAGCTCCGCACACCCCGCAGCTACTTGCCCGAGCCTCCCCAGCTTCTCCTTCACCCAAATCCAGGTAGCAGATGTTCTGAAAGAGCTGCAAAAACTGGACCCGTACAAATCAGCTGGGCATGACAATCTGGACCCTCTCTTTCTAAAATGATCCGCCGCCATTGTTGCAACCCCTATTACCAGTCTGTTCAACCTCTCTTTCGTATCGTCCGAGATCCCTAAAGATTGGAAAGCTGCCGCGGTCATCCCCCTCTTCAAAGGGGGTGACACTCTAGACCCAAACTGTTATAGACCTATATCCATCCTGCCCTGCCTTTCTAAAGTCTTCGAAAGCCAAGTTAATAAACAGATCACTGACCATTTCGAATCCCACCGTACCTTCTCCGCTGTGCAATCCAGTTTCCGAGCTGGTCATGGGTGCACCTCAGCCACGCTCAAGGTACTAAACGATATCATAACCGCCATCGATAAAAGACAGTACTGTGCAGCCGTCTTCATCGACCTGGTCAAGGCTTTCGACTCTGTCAATCACCGTATTCTTATCGGCAGACTCAACAGCCTTGGTTTCTCAAATGACTGTCTCGCCTGGTTCACCAACTACTTCGCAGACAGAGTTCAGTGTGTCAAATTGGAAGGCCTGTTGTCCGGACCTCTGGCAGTTTCTATGGGAGTACCACAGGGTTCAATTCTCGGGCCGACACTTTTCTCTGTATATATCAACGATGTCACTCTTGCTGCGTGTGATTCCCTGATCCACCTCTACGCAGACGACAGCATTCTGTATACATCTGGCCCTTCTTTGGACACTGTGTTAACTAACCTCCAAACGAGCTTCAATGCCATACAACGCTCCTTCCTGTGGCCTCCAACTGCTCTTAAACGCTAGTAAAACCAAATGCATGCTTTTCAAAATTTCGCTGCCCGCACCCGCCCGCCCAGCATCACTACTCTGGACGGTTCTGACCTAGAATACGTGGACAACTACAAATACCTAGGTGTTTGGCTAGACTGTAAACTCTCCTTCCAGACTCATATCAAACATCTCCAATCCAAAATCAAATCTAGAAACAGCTTTCTATTTCGCAACAAAGCCTCCTTCACTCACGCCGCCAAACTTACCCTAGTAAAACTGACTATCCTACCAATCCTCGACTTTGGCAATGTCATCTACAAAATAGCTTCGAATACTCTACTCAGCAAACTAGATGCAGTCTATCACAGTGCCATCCGTGTTGTTACCAAAGCCCCTTATACCACCCACCACTACGACCTGTATGCTCTTGTCGGCTGGCCCTCGCTACATATTCGTCGCCAGACCCACTGGCTCCAGGTCATCTATAAGTCTATGCTAGGTAAAGCTCCGCCTTATCTCAGCTCACTGGTCACGATAACAACACCCACCCGTAGCACGCGCTCCAGCAGGTATATCTCACTGGTCATCCCCAAAGCCAACACCTATTTTGGCCGCCTTTCCTTCCAGTTCTCTGCTGCCAGTGACTGGAACGAATTGCAAAAATCGCAGAAGCTGGAGACTTACATTTCACTCACTAACTTTAAATATCAGCTATCTGAGCAGCTAACCGATCACTGCAGCTATACATAGTTCATCTGTAAATAGCCCACCCCAATCTACCCACCTCATCCCCATATTGTTTTTATTTACTTTACTGCTCTTTTGCACACCAGTATCACTACTTGCTCATCTATCACTCCAGTGTTAGTCTGCAAAATGTTTATTACTTTGAAACTATGGCCTATTTATTGCCTTACCTCCTCACGCCATTTGCACACACTGTATAGACTTCTTTTTTTCTATTGTGTTATTGACTGACTCTGTGTTGTTGTTTGTGTCGCACTGCTTTGCTTTATCTTGGCCAGGTCGCAGTTGTAAATGAGAACTTGTTCTCAACTAGCTTACCTGGTTAAATAAAGGTGAAATAAACAAAAAATCCCAGAGGATCCCAGATGGCTAACAATAACATAACCTGACATAACGTAAACGTTATACATTAAGCTCTCTCCCTCAGTGACATGAATTAGTATATTTCATATTCTCAGAACCCAACAGTAGGTTTTAAGGTGTGGCTGCATGTTTGTCGTGGACGCATTGTCACTCTTGATGTTCTTTTTCCAGATTGCAAGTGAAACACCTTTAGATGTAAGTGCCAGTTGGTAACTTTCTCACACTTGCTTGTTTAAGGTATGGATGCAACACCCCAGTATGTCTGCAGGGGCTGGTCACTGAGATTTACCATGTTTCACATGCTACTAGACTAACCTTCCAAGTAAATATGTTACAAGTCTGAACTGGCCATCCTGGTCTTTCCTCAACTAATTGAAACCTCAGGGACAGACATGCTAAACGACTTTGATGTCAGAGCTCCCATCAGCCCTCTACACCTCGCTGTGAGTAAAGCCTACCTGCTCCTGAAGTGGTCTCCATATGACAAATGGTACCCTATTCCCTCTTTAGTACACTACTTTTGACCAGATCCTTATAGGCCCTGATCAAAAGTAGTTAACTACATAGGGAATAGGGTGCTATCTGGGATGCAGGCGTGGTGTTGATTTTCCACAGGAAGTTGACTGTCCAGATAGACTCACACACCAAATTCCTATCTATTCCTGATTAGTGTGAAATACATGCATATTCTACACAGTGATGATGAGGAAGATTTCCTTATTTTGCCATTTGAGGTAATCAACCTCAGAGGAGAAGTAGAGTGTTTGTTTCTCAATCCCACACTTGGCAGGGACCTCAGATTTTGATGCTGGGCGGGAGCAAAAATGGGCTCCCGATTGAAAGACTCTGGTCTACTTTAGAGGTCTAGCACTGTATTTCTGTTCGGGCGTACCACTGGTCTACTATAGGACATTGATTATATTAAGAGTGTATATCTATTCAGGCGTACCACTGGACTTTGCTTGAGACTGTGTTTGTGTTTCTATTCAGGCGTACCACGGCCACCACCATGCTATGGAGGTCCTGGTTCAGTCTCTGCTGGATCTAGACGTGAGGGACAGCCAGGGGCGCACCCTCTGGACCTGTCTGCCTTAAAATGCCATGTGGAGTGTGTTGACGTCCTCATCAACCAGGGAGCCTCCATCCTGGTTAAATACTTCACCCTAAAGAGGACCCCCATCCACGCTGCAGGTACACATAGGATATCACACAGAGCTTCTGTAATTAAAAAGTTTTCCTGACCAAGATGGCCATTTGTTTGGTAATGTTGCTAGGACGACAATGTCCACTCTAGGGATGTTACATGGTATAGTGTGAACATGCCCACTAGACACTGATCTAAGGTCATTTTTTGTCATGTTTTCTACTAATGATTGAGGATCTAGGGAGGGTAAGCTGATCCTAGATCAGTGCACAGGGGAGACTTCTATCCAGAGCCAGGTACACAGCTAGCAGGTGACAGGCTTCGATGGCCTCAGCCCCAAAATTCTTTATTATCTGCTGTGTTAACATCTTGAGGATGTCATCTACCAACACCATTGTTCTACAAATCTGTCTGTTCATGTGAAGGTTATAGTCATCCAGCAATCTGCTCATATCCTCTCTGTTTATCCTCCTCCAGCTACCAACGGTCAATCATCTCACATTCTTATATCCTCTCTGTTTATGCTCCTTTAGCTACCAACGGTCAATCATCTGACATTCTTATGTCCTCTCTGTTTATGCTCCTTTAGCTACCAATGGTCAATCATCTGACATTCTTATGTCCTCTCTGTTTATCCTCCTCTAGCTACCAAGGGTCAATCATCTGACATTCTTATATCCTCTCTGTTTATCCTCCTCTAGCTACCAACGGTCAATCATCTGACATTCTTATATCCTCTCTGTTTATCCTCCTCTAGCTACCAACGGTCAATCATCTGACATTCTTATATCCTCTCTGTTTACATCATTTACATTTACATTTAAGTCATTTAGCAGACGCTCTTATCCAGAGCGACTTACAAATTGGTGCATTCACCTTATGACATCCAGTGGAACAGCCACTTTACAATAGTTTATCCTCCTCTAGCTACCAACGGTCAATCATCTGACATTCTTATATCCTCTCTGTTTATCCTCCTCTAGCTACCAACGGTCAATCATCGGACATTCTTATATCCTCTGTTTATCCTCCTCCAGCTACAAGCTAGATATTCTTATATCCTCTCTGTTTATCCTCCTCTAGCTACCAACGGTCAATCATCTGACATTCTTATATCCTCTCTGTTTATCTTCCTCTAGCTAACAACGGTTATTCGGAGTGTTTGCGTTTGCTGATTGGAAATGCTGACCTCCAGAGTGCAGTGGACGTTCAAGACGGGAATAGACAGTAACTCATTTGGGTTTCGGATACAATTCCTTAAATAAAGAGATTTTGACACTAGGCTTTCATCCCAAATGGCAACCTATACCCTACTTGATGCACTACTTTAAACCAAAGCCCTATGGGCTCAGGTCAACAGTAGTGTACGATATAGGGAATAGGTTGCCATTTGGGACTCAGCCTGGTTATTACCAGTTTGTAATATGACCTGTTGTCTTGTGTATCAGAACCCCTCTGATGCTGTCGGTGCTGAGCGGACACACAGACTGTGTATACTCATTGCTCAACAAGGGAGCCAGAGACAAATGGCACAGAACAGCTCTACACAGAAGGGTAGTGAGGAGAGCTGGCTGTACGCGCTCACACACAGAAAGAGAGGGGGAGGCTTGTTCTGATCTAGGGATGGGGCCATTGAACTACTAGGGATGGCTTTGGTGTGGGATCTAGCATGGAATATAAATTATGCCCAAATATACCTATTATGATTCCTTATTATTTAATAGATTATGAATTATTCAAATCCATTCTTGTCTCCCCTCCCTTCCTCCTAGGCGGTGACGGGTCACGAGGAGTGCAGCACAGCGCCAGCTTCCTGGTTCGGAAAGGTAAGGGGCGGAGCCCTGTCCACCTGGTGGCGACGTCCGGACACATCGTGGTGCTGGGGTGGCTCCTACACACCGCCCAGTCAGTGTGGACCCTCCCCGTCATCACAGACAACCAGGGCTACACGCCACTACACTTGGCCTGCTACAACGGTACGTACTGGACAGAGGGACAGCGAAGTGAGCCCGAGGCCACAAACAAATACACACATAAATATAGCGTGTCTTAAATCACCACAGCCAGCTTCGGGAGGGTACGAACCGAGACAGTCCGCACAGGAGCCTTAAGAGTCCCTCAGACTGAGAGAGAGGGAGGAACAACAGGCTGGCTGGCCCACACTCATCCTCTCGTACCACCAGGTGTCCTTCCAGCAGATACTGGACTTCAGAGGAACTGCTGCTTCTATACCCCATCTTTACCTTTACCCACAAAGGTCCTAAACGGTAGAAAGTGTCCGGCCAACAGACAGACACCTTATGATGGCAATAACCTGTAGTCCAAGGGGATAGTAGCACTTCACTGAGAGCAAAACAGACAGGGATCAAAAGATGTGGAAGAAGCATTTTCAAAACCTGTTTTGACTGTAGATATTGGGCTGAGTGTTTGGGCTGAGAAAAGACATTAGGAGTGATGTTTCATTTAAGTTTCATGAGAGTGATTGTCATGTTAATCCGCACACTAAGACAGTCAGAACGCACCTAGCCTCTTGTCTGTAATCCATGTGGGAGGAGGGGAAATCATACATTTTTTATGAACAAACATTTGAATAAAATCATTCATGTCTTAAGGTCTGTGGGAATCAAAACATCGTAGTATTTGCTCTCATGAGTAATTGTAAAGTTTTGATGATCCCAAATGGAACCCTATTCCCTATACTGAATATTGAACAGGGCCCATAGTGGTCTGGTCAGAAGCAGTGCACTCTAAAGGAAATAGGGTGCCATTTAGGATGCTGGTTTTGCATACCGGTATGTGACCAACAGGACTTTTTGATGGGACATATTACATTTGTGTTATTAAACCTACCTGTCCTTTGCCCTCTAGAAAATATTTTTTAAAGTAAATGATTAATTCATGTATTCTTTCTTGTGATATTTATGTCATCATTTTATGCCTTCGTTAGTTACTGAGGGGTGGTTAGGAGAGTAGGGGCAGCTGTATGAGCGAAAACAATGATGCACACTAAGTACTACAAAGTTTGTGAAAAGCACTGATACTATCCCGAGGCATGTGAGGTGGAAAACATGTCTCCCTTGGAGAGGAGAAACACTGTGTAAACCAATGGTAGGACAGCAGCAATTAGATTTTCTTCTGTTGGAAAATAAATATCTATATTATTTGTCTTTGGTCTTATAATCAATGTTTTTTAACAGGTTTTGCTTGCTTTAACTTCTTCAAAAACTGAAACCACTCAATCCTTGTATGTGATTGCATGTTCAAATCCCAGTTTTTGTCTCTTTTTGAAAATAATTTTAACTGGAAATATGTGCAATACATTTGCTATGTTCACCAAATCAGCAACAAGAGGTTCACAGGTTTTTTCGTGTCATTATCATTCTTTTAAACGGATGAAACTAGCACGTACATATGAAATAGTGACTGAATTCGAAACTCCCATGAATTCTTTCAGTATCTGAAGTTTGCTGTATATTTTATGAGTAATCAATGTTATTTAATGATGAACTCTGGGTTATCAGTGTGGGTTATGCATTCTATTTTATTTTGCATTGCGTCCACAACATTACATTTTTAAAGGCAATAGTAGCCTACATTTGTTTACAACTGGCAGAATTTCCATGCGTGAATTTACAACCGCACAGAGCGTTGCATCAGCACGAGATTGGAAGTGCGTCAAATCTGTACAGCATTGTTACGTCATCACTGATAAACGTTGAAACTGATGAGAAACCGCGGGAGCAGTTCAGTCTGATTCTCGCTAGTGCTGGAGGAGCGTTCATTTTGGCAAGGAAATGTACTGATTTTGCAAGGACATGGAGAATAAAGAGTTCAAGGTAGGCATGTTATTTAAGCAATAAGGCCCAAGGGGTTGTGGTATATGGTCAATATACCACGGCTAGGGGCTGTTCTTACGCACGACGCAACCCGAAGTGCTAGGACACAGCCCGTAGCCATGTGGTATATTGGCCATATATCACGAATCCCCGAGGTGCCTTATTGCTATTTATTATAACTGTTTACCAACATAATTAGAGCAGTAAAAAATACACGTTTTGTCATACCCATGGTATACATACAGTTTGATATACCATGGCTTTCAGCCAATCAGCATTCAGGTCTCGATCCACCCAGTTTATAATTATTTTTAAATCCCGATTTATATTAATTACTGTGGATTAAATATTGTTAAATAAATAAAAGAATGTGCTATTCATTCTGTAATATCAAACCACAAAGTCTATGGCCGGGGAGTCATGAGAGTTGGCTAAAGGTACAGTAGAATCTGTTGTGGGTCAAATGGGGGACTAGGGTCAAAGGTTATTATGACACCACCTTCACATTTCTGTCCTAAATGGCACCCTATTCCCTATGTAGGCTAGTGCACTACTTTTGACCAAGATACATACACTGGTTGGCCTACGTCACGAAAAACATGCACGCTCATCAATGGCCGGAATGCGTGTATCTTGTTATGACTCTAAACCTCAGCTAGCAAGTGCTCATTATGCAAATGTATTTGTTTGCAATTAACATTTAGAGACTAAATATAGTTTACATGTTGTCAACATTCTAAGCAAACCCTGTCTATTTTACCCACAGTTACTTGCCAGTGTTGTTGCTAAACAACCAACCCGTCTATATAGCCCCACAGTGGAGGTGTCATAATACCCATAAAACCTAGCGGTCAAACAGGGAGGGAAATGGTTCCAATCGTTTTTCCACATAAAATAAGGGCTGTGTTTCATGTGGATTTACCGTGGTGTGACATTTTTATAACCATGTAAAGCTCTCATGGACAAGGTGACTTTTAGCAATACATTTGGCTCTATTTACTCTCAGATTCGAAATTTCTAATTATTATCAAAGTAGACATGCAAAACTACAAATCCCTGCAAGCTCCTAATCGTCATTTCTAGCTGACACCTTTGCTAACAGGTATTGTGTCAATTTAAAACTTGCACTAAACAGTTCACAGAATTGTCCATTTAAAGAAATGTAGCCAATTTATTAATTACTACATTTAGCTAACATTAGATAGTTAGTCAAGAGATTCTTACCTTTGCCTCGATCAGCATGATCATCGTGGCATTTGAAATTCTTTATGATAGCCACATTAGCAGCTAATTAGCATTTAATTTTTTGGGGGTAAATACAGGCGAATATATTGATAAAAGTCACCTTGTCCTAGAGAGATTTACACAGTTATCAAAATGGTAAGCCTACCTGAAACACAGCCCTTATTTTAAGTGTTTCTAAAATCCACTATGGGAAAAATGTATGGTGGGAAAACGATTGGAACCATTTCCCTGTTTGACTACTAGGTTTTATGGGGATTTTGACTCATTCCTGTGGCACTCTATAGGGCTCCGGCCAAAAGAAGTGCACTATATTGGAAATAGGGTGCTATTTCGGACACAAGCATAGATATGATGCATTATGATGTGACCGTAGAAATAGAATCACTAGAAAGGATAGAGCCTCTGACCATGGCAATTTGACTGGTAAACTGAACTGTACACCTGACATGATGTTCTGGTGATTCTATTTCTATGCATATGATGCATTATGCTGTGACAATGAGTGTTGGGTTAATGGTGCTTTCAAGGCAAGTGATCTTGGTCAAATCATGACTTCCATGTTCTTTAGGTCGGAAAGTTGGAGCTCTAAAAAGATGCCAGAGTTTCCGACTTTATTTAATTAAATTTTGTATAAATTTTTTGTGATATCCAATTGGTAGTTACGATCTAGTCTCATCACTGCAACTTCCCAACGGGCCCGGGAGAGGTAAAGGTCGAGTCAGGAGTCCTCCGAAACATGACACGCCAAGCCGCGCTGCTTCTGACTTGGAAATCCAAGTTGGATGACTATTGAAAACGATTTTTCCCTGTCGGAGTTAGTTTTTTCCCCCCGGTTGTCTTGAACGCACTGAAGTCGGAAGTCAGAGAGTTCCCAGTTGTTTTCAACACGGCTAAAGGCGACACAGTAGGTGACATCCAAACATGACTTTGTCCTGTCTTTCAGGAGTCAGAGGTCAGTGGGAATGACCTCACCCTCATAGACCTGGATGACCCCATCAATGACGATGATGTTATGAAGGAAGACAGGTAAGTGATTTACACTAATGACACATTTGTGACTGGTTACAGGATCACATAGGCCTACAAATACAGATTCTGTAGTAGGTCAAAGGTCCTATGGAGAGGTAGGCCCAGAGCCATGTATTTAGAGAGATGGGACATCTATCTGCATTATGTTGCATTTACATCAATATGTATACATTATATGACACAGTATAATCAAAGATATCCATATGAGAGCTGGCTCCCCATGCGCAATATTGACATTTTAAACAATAATATGTAACTGAACATCTATTTTATAATTGACTTATTGGGTAAATGAAAGGCTCAAAGGCGCTAACATGGAGTCCTTTCTAAAAGTTTGCCAAATTCTGTAAATACTGTATATACCTCTGGATAGGCCGAGTCATCTCAGAGTATTGGAACCATATAATTCGAGTGATTCTATTCTAATTCTAGAATGATTCATTCTAATTCTATAATTGGAACACATCCTCACACTCACATTATAGCACATTATAGTGACCTTAGAGAGATTTTTTTTTCTGTATCTAGATCTGATAAAGATCACAGAGAGGTTGAGAGACAGACCACGTTGGAAGAGGCTGTTCTAGAGACAGATATCCAAACTCTGTCACTAGAGGCTGAAGGAGAGATTGAGATGCAGGAGGCTGATCTGAAGACAGATGGCACGTCTCAGTCACAGAAGGTTGAAGGAGAGATTGAGTTGGACGATGCTGTTGCCATCCCACCTCAGTCACAGAAGGTTGAAGGAGAGATTGAGTTGGACGAGGCTGTTGCCATCCCACCTCAGTCACAGGAGGTTGAAGGAGAGAGTGAGTTGGACGATGCTGTTGCCATCCCACCTCAGTCACAGGAGGTTGAAGGAGAGAGTGAGTTGGACGATGCTGTTGCCATCCCACCTCAGTCACAGAAGGTTGAAGGAGAGAGTGAGTTGGACGATGCTGTTGCCATCCCACCTCAGTCACAGGAGGTTGAAGGAGAGAGTGAGTTGGACGATGCTGTTGCCATCCCACCTCAGTCACAGGAGGTTGAAGGAGAGAGTGAGTTGGACGATGCTGTTGCCATCCCACCTCAGTCACAGGAGGTTGAAGGAGAGAGTGAGTTGGACGATGCTGTTGCCATCCCACCTCAGTCACAGGAGGTTGAAGGAGAGAGTGAGTTGGACGATGCTGTTGCCATCCCACCTCAGTCACAGGAGGTTGAAGGAGAGAGTGAGTTGGACGATGCTGTTGCCATCCCACCTCAGTCACAGGAGGTTGAAGGAGAGAGTGAGTTGGACGAGGCCGTTGTCATCCCATCTCAGTCACAGGAGGTATGATGTATTGTGTTTTGTGTTTTAATGACGCATTGAAGATTAAAATGACAAATGAATTTTCCAAGCTTGAGCTAGTAAAGGTCTTCTAATCTAGGAGGCCAAAGGTGAGAGTGAGTTGAATCAGGTTGATCTGAAGACAGCCACATCAACTCTGACACTGGAGGTCGAAGGAGAGAGTGTGATGCAGGAGAGTGATGATCTACAAACAGCCGGGACATCTCAATCCCAAGAGACTGAACGAGTGGCAAAGGTAAATGCTTCCAGATAACAGTGTGTGTGTACATTTCTGTTTGTGCATGCAGACCGTAGTTCGTAAACAGACATTGCATTAACAGTGCTATGGCGAATTTGATTGAATTCCAGCCTAAGTCTGCTTTCTGTCATCCCCATCAGGCTGCAGCCTCCCAGACCAGCCTCACCCTTAGCAGGGGAAAGAGAAGCTGCCCAGACCTACACACCTTTGTGCAGGACATGAAGGATGGGTAAGTTGCTCTTTGGCTTCCCCATGCATCCCCTAGATATGTTCCCTATTAGAGCCTTGGTCAACAATAGTTCAGTATTTAAGGAATAGGGGCCATTTGGGACGCACCCATAGGGACAATCTCAATTGCATACTCCTCACGTCCTCTCTTCTCGCCTCCTTCTCAAAACCCATTGGATGAGAAAGCCCTCCCTTTTGACCTTCTCGTCCAATGGGTTTTGAGAAGGAGGTGATGAGTCTCGGACAAATACAAGGGACTTAACTGACCAAATGACCAATCAGGGATGTTTGGATGTGGCCTAGTTCCATAGAGGTCCATCCATAATGTAATCTAAGAGAATAGAGGTAATGTCATGTAGTTTAATTGTGTGCCTTTATTTATTTACTTTTCAGCCATTGGAATCTGCTGAGTGAGAATATGCGCGCCGGGGTGAGTTATAGTCACTTCTAAAGTAGTTCATGTTGGTAAGATGGACCAAACATTCCAAACTCTTATTGGTGGAAATCGTGCAGGACCTTTAATTCAGAGGTTCCCAAACTTTTTCACTCAGGCCCCCCTTTCCAGCATTGTGGAACATCCTGAACCACTGCTTTAATTGACTAGCTTGAGTGAACACATGGTGCAGCAGTGCAGCCCCGTTAACAAACTAACTCTGTATGGTCTTTTAACATTTCAGATGAGCAGACATGAGTTTAGTGCCAGGTGCATGGATATCACAAATTGGGTGATGGAGTCTACATCCACTGTGGTCATTCCCGCCCTTGACCTCACCATGCAGATAGAGCTCTCTGATTCGTCAAGCTCTTCTGGATCAGGAAGTAATGAGGCAAGAGAAGTGACTTCTCTTGGCCGCAGCGTCAGATTCAGCTTTAGTGGAGGACCCAGTAGGCGCACCAGTTCTAGAACCGCTTGCAGCACACGAACTCCCACCCCTTTCCCCTCCTCTCACAGGTACTTACCCCTATCATATTCTCTCATAGGTACCTAACCCTATCCCCTCCTCTCACAGGTACTTACCCCTATCCCCTCCTCTCATAGGTACCTACCCCTATCCCCTCCTCTCACAAGTACCTACCCCTATTCCCTCCTCTCACAGGTACCTACCCCTATCCCCTCCTCTCATAGGTACTTACCCCTATCCCCTCCTCTCATAGGTACTTACCCCTATCCCCTCCTCTCATAGGTACTTACCCCTATCCCCTCCTCTCACAGGTACCTACCCCCATCCCCTCCTCTCACAGGTACCTACCCCTATCCCCTCCTCTCATAGGTACCTACCCCTTTTCCCTCCTCTCACAGGTACCTACCCCTTTTCCCTCCTCTCACAGGTACCTACCCCTTTTCCCTCCTCTCACAGGTAGCTACCCCTATCCCCTCCTCTCACAGGTACCTACCCCTATCCCCTCCTCTCACAGGTACCTACCCCTAGCCCCTCCTTTCACAGGTACCTACCCCTATCCCCTCCTCTCACAGGCACCTACCCCTATCCCCTCCTCTCACAGGTACCTACCCCTAGCCCCTCTTTTCACAGGTACCTACCCCTAGCCCCTCTTTTCACAGGTACCTACCCCTATCCCCTCTCACAGGTACCTACCCCTATCCCCTCCTCCCACAGGTACCTACCCCTATCCCCTCCTCCCACAGGTACCTACCCCTATCCCCTCCTCTCACAGGTACCTACCCCTATCCCCTCCTCTCACAGGTACCTACCCCTATCCCCTCCTCTCATAGGTACCTACCCCTAGCCCCTCCTTTCACAGGTACCTACCCCTACCCCCTCCTCTCACAGGTACTTACCCCTTTCCCCTCCTCTCATAGGTACTTACCCCTTTCCCCTCCTCTTCTTGTAGGTCTTTCTAAAAACATTATTCCCATGTCCCTTGTTATAGGTACAAATATCCATTCCAGATCCACTTAGTGAGAAATACTACTTAGATACTTCCAAATTCTTGGATCATATTTTGTATTTTGTTACCATGTACTATTAATTTCTGTTGTGCATTCTGCAGGTCCATGACTTCCTTGCTGAGTGAGGATGAAGAGCGATATGTCTCCTCACCTGAGGGTGGTGATAGAGAGATGAAACACAGACCCCACTCAGCACCACTGAGATCTGTGTTTGGAATCTCTGAGGATTCTGTCTTCAACATGGTCCAGAGCGGCCAGTCGCAGAGTGACATCGTACTGTCGTCCAGTTGGAGTAGACGGGAGAAATACAGACCTCTCAAAATACCAACGGACACCAGGTTTATGATGGGTATTGTAGAGTTGGTTATGAACCTTCTCAACTCCAGATTGGCTGAGCTAATGCCAAGTCTCAGTCAGGGAACTCTAGGTCCGCTGTCTGGTAGTTACTCAGCAAGTCAGCAGTTTGCCCAAGAGATGCTAAGCATGGTGTCTGCTAAGATGTATTCCCATGCCATAGAGCATATTGCGCACGGCCACAAGTCTCCCCTTGAGTTAGAGAGGGAGCTTGAGGCCATATTGGGTCCTCTGGCTGGACAGGTTATAGTCATCATCATAGATAGCATCTTCAAGGCTAAAGCCAACGGAGGAAACAAGGGGCGAGCGACCAGCCCCTTGACCTATTTTCTCACTGCCATTTCGGCAGAAGTACAAAGCCTAGTTGTTCAGAGATCGGCTAGCAGACCGTCCACCAGACTGTCCAACAACGACCCACTGCTGAACATTTCCAAGTCAAAGGTCTTAAGATCAGTTCTGCTCAAAATGGCAGAACTCTTTGGTCAAGGTCCAAGTGAAACCTGTCTAGTTCCACTAGTCCAGAGTCAGTCCGACAACTCTATTTGCGACTGGACTCTGAATGCAGGCACCATTCATCCAAGTCAATTTCTGTCCAACAACAGAATGACAGAAGTTTCATCCGATGTTGTGGATCTTGTACTTGAGGTTTTTGGGATAACAGGATTTTTGGATAGCAGGAGCCCGTCAAGGCCACAGAGTGCCTGCTCCTACAACTCAGCTAGTGGAGCAATAGACATGAGAGCTCTTGCTGGGGACTTGGTCAGACAGGTGTCTGTCAAATTCAGACCCTTTGTCTCTGAGAGTCAACTCTCCACCATGTCCATGACAGATCTGTCATCATCTATTTCTGACTCCACCTTGAAGCAGTTGTGTTGTAGCTCTGCTGTTGCTGCAGCAACTGTCTGTCAAGCAATCAAAACGGAGCTCGAGAGCCAGAGACCTACCAACCTGTCAGCCAGAGACCTACTATCGTCTCTGGTAGAGACCATTGAGGACATGGATATCTCTGACGTCCTCCAGGGCCCGTCGGCCATTTTGGAGGAGGCTGCTATGATAAAGCACCCGGAGATGTCCACCTCGATAATATACAGGTCTTTGCTTCTCGACTCATCTCTCGCCTCCTCTAACATGGTCACTGAGAGCATTATCTTCAACAGTCCACGCCCATCAGAGGAGAATGTGAGTATTCAGAAGGTGCTCCCTGCTGATAAAGTTGACATCCTCCATGGTCAACCAGTGGAGGAGTATATCATCAAAGCTGAACAATGCATCACTCAGGTTATTCAGGATGCAGCTGTGACATATACTGGCGTGCTGGATAAAACCGACACTTGTGGGAAACTGTCGGAAGTTCTGTCTGTCTGTGTTTCCGCGGAGAATATTGAGGAAGCATCCTCTGATCTATTTGGTGGAATTATTTCCGACCTGCATGAGGTATTTGAGGTCAATAAGGCCTCCATGCGTACGAAATCAGGTCGCAAAATGTTCTGGGTGGAAGTGAGTTCAGGTTCCCAGAAGATTTATACCAAAACCCTGGACAAACTGAGGAAGCTTTTCACCTCTCACCTTCTCACTGAGGGAAAAAATACTCCTGTGCAAATTGAGCTCTATGACACTGGACTACTTGTAACTGAGACCACTGTGGAGGTATCTCCTGTACAGAAGACAGACAGTAATAGCTCTTCTATGTCCTCAGCCTCAGCCCACCAGTTCACCCTCGACACCTGCACTAAAGGGGTCATCAAACAGGTGATCTCGGTGCTGAGGTTGGAGACTTCAAAGGAAGACCGCTTCGCTTCCGTTGGGGAGAACACGTCAAATGCGTCCTTCGACTTCAACCAGAAGTTGGACACGATCATTTCGAAATTGGAGGACCTCACCATTTCGAGTGACGTGGCGTCAGCTGAGATTGCCACGCTCACGCGATCTCGTAGTGCAGCCAGCAGAACCTCTAACATTTCCATCCAGAGCTTTCACAGTGCTGAGTTCCGAGCTAAGGCCAAACAGATTGTGCGTGAGGCCATTCTCAGAGCTGCTAGCGAAGCCAGCTGTTCTTTGCCACAGAGCATGCCTAGCATCACCTTCTCACACCATGTGGTTTCTACAACTGAAGATATATTGAATATGGTCATGCAAGATCTTGAAAGTGTATCCCAGTACACAGTGGAGGACGCAGACTTCTTCCCACTAGGAGAGAAAAAGCTGCAGTCCCAACTCAATCCCAGAGTTGTCTTTGACAACTCATTTTTTGCTGCTCAAATCATGTACCACAGAGTAAAGGATAGACTGAACGTCTTTTTATCTTTTCCACCCGTGTCAGTCACCACAGCTAAAGATGTGCTGGACTCCACCCCTGTGGAGACACTCAGATGCTCGAAGTCCCCTGACACTGCTCTTGTTAAGGACAGGAGCCGCCCTCCGTCTGTGAGAAGTGAGAAGCCATTTTCAAAAGTCAGTTTGACTAAAAGGATTAAAGCCCTTGTGTCTTCGAGTGGCTCCTCCACAGACCACCATGTAATTGACACATGCAGTGAGGATGTCAGTCTGCCCACCAGGAGTATGTCAGTTGTGAGCGACACCAGTTTGAAGAGAGCCTCTCCTCTCCATGGTAGTGGATTGAGTGAAAGTTGTGAACCTCTTGTGGCTCTACAAGACGGAACAGTGGCAGTCAGCCAAGAAGGCTTTAGCAAAACTGCAAAGAAGACGCTCAGCTTGATCCTAAATGTGATCAAGTGCAGATTGGCCAACTCTGAGAGTTCATCTGTTGGGCAGAATGCAAGTGAGGAGTGTCTGATAGCCACTAATATGTTAGACTCTCTACTGGAGAGCCTTGACCTGTTGCCTGACATGAGCGCTGCCGATGAGATCACAAGGAAAGAATGCCATACCTCTAACGCAATGGACAAGACAGGTTCACAGTCAGCGCTTGTGAGCCAACAAGAAATGAACATATCTGACACCGGTATCATAGTGAAAACTATAATGGACACATTGAAGACAGATGACCCAGAGATGACTTCAGCAGAAGAAAATCTGGATAGGCTTCTGTCAATTGAAGCCCTTCAAGATGCGTCTGGCAACCTGATCGCAAAGGTCCATGGTCTCATTCAGGAGATAACCATAAGCCGCCAGCTTCAATCCATGACTGGCCACAGAAGCCTCTCTCAACCAGCACTGCCAAAGCCAGCACTGAGGAAGCTGTCAAAGGACGATGCGTCAGAGCTCGTTTACAGCTTTGCCCACACTTCTGTTAGCAGACTCCTGGGGCAGTGTTTGGGTAGGCCTATGCCACCCACTGCTGACAGGGTTTTGGATCAGGTCATCAAGTTGATGACAGACATGGTGATGGACAGCCTGACTGATCTGTCCAAGTCTGCAATGGAGGGTGGTAAGTGAAAGTACCTCTTTACATCTGCATAGGACTTCATTGTAACATGATGCTCAATACATTGCGTTTTATGATGTGAACTTTGCTGGGTGTGTCCAAAATGGCACCTTCTTCCATGTTTAGTGCACTACTTTTGACCAGAGCCAGACCCTATGGGCCCTGTTCAAAAGTAGTGCACTATAAAGGGAAGAGAATGCCTTTTGGAACGCAGTGACTGCTTTCCATTGTTGCGTCCTCTTCTCCCAGTTATTGTACCCAGGTCAGTCACACCAGCTTGCTCTTCTTATTTAGACACCAGCAATGCCGCAAGTGACATCACTCATGGTGTTGTGGCTGAGATTAATGCTACTGAGGAATTCCCTGCCAGGGGCCTTAGCCCGGCTGATGGAAAGGCTGACGGCATGGCCCGCCTTCCCTCTGCCAGAGGGGAAGAGAATAAGAAGAACAGGAAGTGGCGCTTCCTACCCAAAATTGGCAAGATTCCAAAGATCAGGATGAAGGTAGGGGGCTCTGGGGCTGAAATGTACCCTACAGATTCACTACACCCCTATTGTCTCTCAGCATTAGAACAATGCTGTTGTCATTGTCTTTAGGAGGTTGAGTGAGGCCGCTGTAATACAATCCTAATACACATGGGAGAAAGTAAATGTATGTGTCCCAAATCGCACCCTATTCTCTATATAGTGCACTACTTTTGACCAGAGCACTATGGGCCCATGTCAAAAGTAGTGCCTTACGTAGCCAATAGGGTGCCTTTTGGGATGCATGCCATATATTTTACACAGGCTCAGTTGTCTTGATGTGTTTTGTCAACAGCTGTTCAAGACAAAAGGGGAACCGAAGAGCCACCCTGAACAGGATGCGCTGCCTACCAAACGTCTCAGAGAGACTCGTATTTCACAGAGTAAGTGATAAGCATCGATAACGTCATATTGATGTATCACCCTATGGCCAGCTTGTTAAAACAGTGACTACAGATACAGGTGGACAGACAGGCAGACAGACAGACGGATAGACAGGCAGACGGACACACACGTTCATTTTCTGATTATGAAATATTCTTATCACAGATGCTGAGTGTGAGGTTCCAGAGGTTCCATCCACTTCCCCACTCAAGGAGGACCTGACAACCACACTGGCCCCTGCTCCCCAGGAGTGCCAGTCCCGTAAACGCCCTCTCTTAGTCAGGGTGTTACGAGCTATCTCCAGAGCCATCTCCAAACCATTCAGAGGAGCTTTTGGGAAGAAGAATTAGCCAAATGCCTGATTTTATTACTATTTTAATCAGAGTCTTTATTTAATAAAACATTACTGCATTGATTTCTGTCTATAGTAGTCTTACTGTTTGTGCAAGATAATGGTAAAGTACTTCAAACCACATAGTCAAACGTATTTATAGTGAAGCACTTCATATATGTTTTATTTTATTTATCCTTCATTTAACTAGGCAAGTCAGTTAAGAACAAATTATTATTTACAATGACGGCCTACCCCGGCAGAACCTGGATGGATAAGATGAACAGAGAACACTTTGTAACGCTTTCTATGAAGTCCGTATCTATAATGCATACACTCAAGTTTACTCATCATTGGGAAAGGTAGGCCAAACGGCCTTTACTTATCAATGGGAAAGGTAGGCCAAACGGCCTTTACTTATCATTGGGAAAGGTAGGCCAAACGGCCTTTACTTATCATTGGGAAAGGTAGGCCAAACGGTCTTTACTTATCATTGGGAAAGGTAGGCCAAACGGCCTTTACTTAACATTGGGAAAGGTAGGCCAAGCGGTCTTTACTCATCATTGGGAAAGGTAGGCCAAGCGGCCTTTACTTATTGGGAAAGGTAGGCCAAACGGACTTTACTCATCATTGGGAAAGGTAGGCCAAACGGTCTTTACTTATCATTGGGAAAGGTAGGCCAAGCGGCCTTTACCTATCATTGGGAAAGGTAGGCCAAACGGCCTTTACTCATCATTGGGAAAGGTAGGCCATGCGGTTTTTACTCATCAATTCTATTCCAAGAAGGCGTAGCAGTCGGACGTGTGTTTGTCTTGTCTTGTCCCGCGTAAATAGTCTTCGTATTTTTTGTATACATTTCGTATATATTTTAATTTCACTTTCCATCTTGGAACTGAATATACATTCCCGCAACCCGCCTCACCCAATGTGGTACGGATCTGCTATTTTTTATACTTTAGAACCGTACCCCCAATCAGAAGCTAGCCAGATAACTAGCTACTAGCTAGTAGTCAGTTAGCCACTGCTGCGGTCTTCGCCCTTAACTCGGACACCAGCCAGCTTCAGCTCGGGCAAATACCTGCCAGTCTGCAGGCGCGATATCAACCCAGAGAATATAGGACTGCTTTTTCTCTACCACATCACCGGATTCCTGACGCAAGCTCTGGACAATTACACCGGATCATCGTCGCTAGCTAGCTGCAACCAGGTGGCTACTACTGGCTAATACCTCTGTCCCGAAACAAGCACCAGTTAGCCTTGAGCTAGCCTCGAGCTAGGCCCATCTGCCGGCTAGCCGAAGAGGCCTACCAGCGAATTATTGGGCTACAATACCTCTTTTGCCAATTGGACTGGACCCTTTATTGCCGACACGGAGCCCCGCCGATCCATCACGACTGGTCTGCCGACGTAATTGTCCGAGGTGGTTTCAACAGGCTTTTCCATTGCGACGTTTCTGAATACCCATCTGCTAATTATTAGCTGTCTTATCGGCTGCTATCTAAATAAATATACCGGACAATTTTTTTTTTCTTTTTTTCTGGGTCACTATATCTATTTTGCCAATTGGATCGATCCCCTCTACCACACGGAACCCCACTAATCTACCGACGGAAACGAACGAGGTGACAAAAATAAATAAAAATAAAAAATAAATAAAACCGACCTCCATCCTATGTTATCTTGCTACCGATAGCCAGCTACCCGGCCAGCTGTCTGGATCGCCGTGCCCCCAACCAACCTCTACTCACTGGACCCTTATGATCACTCGATTAAGCATGCCTCTCCTTAATGTAAATATGCCTTGTCCATTGCTGTTCTGGTTAGTGTTTATTGGCTTATTTCACTGTAGAGCCTCTAGCCCTGCTCACTATATATCCAACCTCTCAGTTCCACCACCCACATATGCGATGACATCACCTGGTTTCAATGATGTTTCTAGAGACTATATCTCTCTCATCATCACCCATTACCTAGGTTTACCTCCACTGTATTCACATCCTACCATACGTTTGTCTGTACATTATTCCTTGAAGCTATTTTATCGCCCCCAGAAACTTCCTTTTACTCTCTGTTCTAGACGTTCCAAACGACCAATTCTCATAGCTTTTAGCCGTACCCTTATCCTACTCCTCCTCTGTTCCTCTGGTGATGTAGAGGTGAATCCAGGCCCTGCAGTACCTAGCTCCACTCCTATTCCCCAGGCGCTCTCTTTTGATGACTTCTGTAACCGTAATAGCCTTGGTTTCATGCATGTTAACATTAGAAGCCTCCTCCCTAAGTTTGTTTTGTTCACTGCTTTAGCACACTCTGCCAACCCAGATGTTTTAGCCGTGTCTGAATCCTGGCTTAGGAAGACCACCAAAAATTCTGACATTTTCATCCCTAACTACAAGATTTTCAGACAAGATAGAACGGCCAAAGGGGGCGGTGTTGCAATCTACTGCAAGGATTGCCTGCAGAGTTCTGTTTTACTATCCAGGTCTGTTCCGAAACAATTTGAACTCCTACTTTTAAAAATCCACCTCTCTAAAAACAAGTCTCTCACTGTTGCCGCCTGCTATAGACCACCCTCTGCCCCCAGCTGTGCTCTGGACACCATATGTGAACTGATTGCCCCCCATCTATCTTCAGAGCTTGTGCTGCTAGGCGACCTAAATTGGAACATGCTTAACACCCCAGCCATCCTACAATCTAAGCTTGATGCCCTCAATCTCACACAAATTATCAATGAACCTACCAGGTATCACCCCAATTCCGTAAACACGGGTACCCTCATAGACATCATCCTAACCAACTTGCCCTCCAAATACACCTCTGCTGTTTTCAACCAAGATCTCAGCGATCACTGCCTCATTGCCTGTATCCGTAATGGGTCAGCGATCAAACGACCTCCACTCATCACTGTCAAACGCTCCCTGAAACACTTCAGCGAGCAGGCCTTTCTAATCGACCTGGCCGAGGTATCCTGGAAGGATATTGATCTCATCCCGTCAGTAGAGGATGCCTGGATATTTTTTAAAAATGCCTTCCTCACCATCTTGAATAAGCATGCCCCATTCAAGAAATTTAGAACCAGGAACAGATATAGCCCTTGGTTCTCTCCTGACCTGACTGCCCTTAACCAACAGAAAAACATCCTATGGCGTTCTGCATTAGCATCGAACAGCCCCCGTGATATGCAACTTTTCAGGGAAGCTAGAAACCAGTATACACAGGCAGTTAGAAAAGCCAAGGCTAGCTTTTTCAAGCAGAAATTTGCTTCCTGCAACACAAACTCAAAAAAGTTCTGGGACACTGTAAAGTCCATGGAGAATGAGAACACCTCCTCCCAGCTTCCAACTGCACTGAAGATAGGAAATACTGTCACCACCGACAAATCCATTATAATTGAGAATTTCAATAAGCATTTTTCTACGGCTGGCCATGCTTTCCACCTGGCTACCCCTACCCCGGTCAACAGCACTGCCCTCCCCTCTGCTACTCGCCCAAGCCTTCCCCATTTCTCTTTCTCCCAAATACAGTCAGCTGATGTTCTGAAAGAGCTGCAAAATCTGGACCCTTACAAATCAGCCGGGCTAGATAATCTGGACCCTTTCTTTCTAAAACTATCTGCTGAAATTGTTGCCACCCCTATTACCAGCCTTTTCAACCTCTCTTTCGTGTCGTCTGAGATTCCCAAAGATTGGAAAGCAGCTGCGGTTATCCCCCTCTTCAAAGGGGGAGACACTCTAGACCCAAACTGCTACAGACCTATATCTATCCTACCCTGCCTTTCTAAGGTCTTCGAAAGCCAAGTCAACAAACAGATTACCGACCATCTCGAATCCCACCATACCTTCTCCGCTATGCAATCTGGTTTCAGAGCTGGTCATGGGTGCACCTCAGCCACGCTCAAGGTCATAAACGATATCTTAACCGCTATCGATAGGAAACGGTACTGTGCAGCCATATTCATTGACCTGGCCAAGGCTTTTGACTCTGTCAATCACCACATCCTCATCGGCAGACTCGACAGCCTTGGTTTCTCTAATGATTGCCTCGCCTGGTTCACCAACTACTTCTCTGATCGAGTTCAGTGTGTCAAATCGGAGGGTCTGTTGTCCGGACCTCTGGCAGTCTCTATGGGGGTGCCACAGGGTTCAATTCTTGGACCGACTCTCTTCTCTGTATACATCAATGATGTCGCTCTTGCTGCTGGTGAGTCTCTGATCCACCTCTACGCAGACGACACTATTCTGTATACTTCTGGCCCTTCTCTTGACACTGTGTTAACAACCCTCCAGGCGAGCTTCAATGCCATACAACTCTCCTTCCGTGGCCTCCAATTGCTCTTAAATACAAGTAAAACTAAATGCATGCTCTTCAACCGATCGCTGCCTGCACCTGCCCGCCTGTCCAGCATCACTACTCTGGACGGCTCTGACTTAGAATATGTGGACAACTACAAATACCTAGGTGTCTGGTTAGACTGTAAACTCTCCTTCCAGACTCACATCAAGCATCTCCAATCCAAAGTTAAATCTAGAATCGGCTTCCTATTCCGCAACAAAGCATCCTTCACTCATATTGCCAAACATACCCTTGTAAAACTGACCATCCTACCAATCCTCGACTTCGGTGATGTCATTTACAAAATAGCCTCCAAAACCCTACTCAATAAATTGGATGCAGTCTATCACAGTGCCATCCGTTTTGTCACCAAAGCCCCATATACTACCCACCACTGCGACCTGTACGCTCTCGTTGGCTGGCCCTCGCTTCACACTCGTCGCCAAACCCACTCGCTCCAGGTCATCTACAAGACCCTGCTAGGTAAAGTCCCCCCTTATCTCAGCTCGCTGGTCACCATAGCAACGCCCACCCGTAGCACGCGCTCCAGCAGGTATATCTCTCTGGTCACCCCCAAAACCAATTCTTCCTTTGGCCGCCTCTCCTTCCAGTTCTCTGCTGCCAATGACTGGAACGAACTACAAAAATCTCTGAAACTGGAAACACTTATCTCCCTCACTAGCTTTAAGCACCAGCTTTCAGAGCAGCTCATAGATTACTGCACCTGTACATAGCCCATCTATAATTTAGCCCAAACATCTACCTCTTTACCTACTGTATTTATTTATTTTGCTCCTTTGCACCCCATTATTTCTATCTCTACTTTGCACCTTCTTCCACTGCAAACCAACCATTCCAGTGTTATTTTTTTTTACTTGCTATATTGTATTTACTTCGCCACCATGGCCTTTTTATATATATTTTTTATTTTTTTTATTTATATATATATTTTGTTTGCCTTCACCTCCCTTATCTCACCTCACTTGCTCATATTGTATATAGACTTATTTTCACTGTATTATTGACTGTATGTTTGTTTTACTCCATGTGTAACTATGTGTTGTTGTATGTGTCGAACTGCTTTGCTTTATCTTGGCCAGGTCGCAATTGTAAATGAGAACGTGTTCTCAATTTGCCTACCTGGTTAAATAAAGGTGAAATAAATAAATAAATAAAAAATTGGGAAAGGTAGGCCAAGCGGTCTTTACTCATTATTGGGAAAGGTAGGCCAAACGGCCTTTACTCATCATTGGGAAAGGTAGGCCAAGCGGTCTTTACTCATCATTGGGAAAGGTAGGCCAAGCGGTATTTACTCATCATTGGGAAAGGTAGGCCAAACGGTCTTTACTCATCATTGGGAAAGGTAGGCCAAGCGGTCTTTACTCATCATTGGGACAGGTAGGCCAAACAGCCTTTACTCATCATTGGGAACGGTAGGCCAAGCGGTCTTTACTCATCATTGGGAAAGGTAGGCCAAGCGGTCTTTACTCATCATTGGTAAAGGTAGGCCAAGCGGTCTTTACTCATCATTGGGAAAGGTAGGCCAAGCGGTCTTTACTCATCATTGGGAAAGGTAGGCCAAGCGGTCTTTACTCATCATTGGGAAAGGTAGGATGTGTTCTGGACACATCCTTTCTGTGCTCCAGCAATTTAAGAACAGATGCCTCCTTCTATCAGCCGTATGCACCTTGTTCAGTATCTGTCACTTTACAGTACTGTAGTTCATGATCTGGTTCTACTTACTTTATGACATTCCTCCTCGTTCTTATAGGCTGGAGTAGGCTTAGTCTCAAAATAAGACCGGTTTAAAATAGTTTTAGCCTGTTAAAGCAGGGTTTCCCAAACCTTTCTTTTTCAAGGTGAAGGGGGAGGTTCGGACAGAGCTAAAGGACGTCCATTTTTTTTGCACTGATCACAGACGTGGTCAAGTGTAAATATGACTTCTTACATGAGCCTGACAATGCATCTCACGAAAGACTGAACACTATCTCAGGCTAACATAGTTTGGAAAGCAATTGGCTATTGCTTCAAAGAGAAGACAATGAAAAGACTGATCTGTCTTTTAGTTATCAAAATTCTCAACTTAATTGAGCGAACAGTATTTTTGCCATTGGCTATATCCCCGGTGAGTGTGCATATTCACTTTCTTTATCCCTGAGTCAGTGCCACTTGAAAGTCATATTGAACAATATTCTGCTAATCTCTATAGTCATATAGAGTGTAGTAGAATTGCATGATAAAAAATATTTTAACAAGGGGGGGAAAAAAATCCTGCAAAGACATATCTGACATAGCCTAGCCTAGCCTTACTCCACCACGCGCTGCATTGAACAGCCGTTTTTTGAGGAGGTTGGGACCAGTGTGTTGGGACCAGGGGGGTGGGACCAGTGTGTTGGGACCAGGGGGTTGGGACCAGGGGGCTGGGACCAGGGGATTGGGACCAGTGTGTTGGGACCAGGGGGTTGGGACCAGGAGGTTGGGACCAGGAGGTTGGGACCAGTGTGTTAGGACCAGGGGGTTGGGACCAGTGTGTTGGGACACAGTGTGTTGGGTCAGGGGTTTTTCCAAACCAAGTGACCTGATCAGGAATGTATTGTCTCTCTCTCTATCAACATGTTAAATGTGCAACCAGAGGAAAAGAAACTCTGGACCACCTTTACTCCATATTCAAAGATGCATACAAAGCTCTCCCTCGCTCTCCATTTGGCTAATCTGACCATATTTCTATCCCCTGGATTCCTGCTTACAAGCAACAATTAAAGCAGGAAGCACCAGTGACTAGATCAATAAAAAAGTGGTCAGATGAGGCAGATGCTAAACTACAGGACTATTTTGCTAGCACAGACTGGAATATTTTCCGGGATTCTTCCGATGGCATTGAGGATTACGCCACATCAGTCACTGGCTTCATCAATAAGTGCATCGATGACGTCATCCCCACAGTGACTATACGTACATAACCCAACCAGAAGTCATGGATTACAGGCAAAATCCAACCTTAGCAAAAAGGGTAGAGCTGCCGCTTTCAAGGAGCGGGACTCTAACCTGGAAGCTTATAAGAAATCCCGCTATGCCCTCCGACGAACCATCAACCAGGCAAAGCTTCAATACAGGACAAAGATCACATCATACTACACCAGCTCCGATGCTGGTCGGATGTGGCAGGGCTTGCAAACTATTACAGACTACAAAGGGAAGCACAGCCGAGAGCAGCCCAGTGACACGAGCCTACAAGACGAGCTAAATTATTTATATGCTCGCTTCGAAGCAAGTAACACTGTAACATGCATGAGAGCACCAGCTGTTCCGGACTACTGTGTGATCACATTCTCCGCAGCTGATGTGAGTAAGACCTTTAAACAGGTCAACATTCACAAGGCCACAGGGCCAGACGGATTACCAGGATGTGTACCCGAGCATGCGCTGACCAACTGGCAAGCATCTTCACTGACATTTTCAACCTCTCCCGGTCTGAGTCTGTAATACCAACATGTTTCAAGCATTGCACCATAGTCCCTGTGCCCAAGAAGACTAAGTAACCTGCCTAAATAACTACCGACCCGTAGCACTTACGTCTGTGTTTTTGAAAGGCTGATCATGGCTCACATCAATACCATTATCCTAGAAACCCTAAACCTACTGCAATTTGCATACCGCCCCAACTGATCCACAGATGATGCAATCTCTATGGCACTCCACACTGCCCTTTCACACCTGGACAAAAGGAACACCTATGTGAGAATGCTATTCATTGACTACAGCTCAGCGTTCAACACCATAGTGCACTCAAAGCTCATCACTGTCAATCAATGAAATTTACATTTACATTTAAGTCATTTAGCAGACGCTCTTATCCAGAGCGACTTACAAATTGAAATGTATTTATAAAGCCCTTCTTACATCAACTGATGTCACAAAGTGCTGTCCAGAAACCCAGCCTAAAACCCCAAACAGCAAGCAATGCAGGTGTAGAAGCACGGTAGCTAGGACAAACTCCCTAGGAAGGCCAAAACCTAGGAAGAAACCTAGAGAGGAACCAGGCTATGAGGGGTGGCCAGTCCTCTTCTGGCTGTGACGGGTGGAGATTAAAACAGAACATGGGCAAGATGTTCAAATGTTCATAGATGACCAGCAGGGTCAGATAATAATAATCACAGTGGTTGTAGAGGGTCAAACAGGTCAGCACCTCAGGAGTAAATGTCATTTGGCTTTTCATAGCCGATCATTCAGAGTATCTCTACCGCTTCTGCTGTCTCTAGAGAGTTGAAAACAGCAGGTCTGGGACAAGGTAGCACGTCCAGTGAACAGGTCGGGGTTCCATAGCCGCAGGCAGAACAGTTGAGACTGGAGCAGCAGCACGGCCAGGTGGCCTGGGGACAGCAAGGAGTCATCAGGCCAGGTAGTCTTGAGGCATGTCCTCCTCCGAGAGAGAGAGAAACAGAGAGAATTAGAGAGCATACTTAAATTCACACAGGACACCGGATAAGACAGGAGAAATACACCAGATATAACAGACTGACCCTAGCCCCCCGACACATAAACTACTGCAGCATAAATACTGGAGGCTGAGACAGGAGGGGTCGGAAAACACTGAGGCCCCATCCGACGATACCCCCGGACAGGGCCAAACAGGCAGGATAGAACCCCACCCACTTTGCCAAAGCACAGCCCCCACACCACTAGAGGGACACCTTCAACCACCAACTTACTATCCTGAGACAAGGCCGAGTATCTCCAGTATCTCCAATCTCCAGTGGGTGTGCGGGAGGGGGTAGATCCAGAATTTTGGGAATCCTGTAGAAAGGAGATCGCGTCTCTTCCCTCCATGACCTCCGGGAAACCTTGAAGTCTCAAATTCGAGTGCCTTTGGAAATGTTCATAATAATCAAATTTCTCCTCGAGTTTAGCGATGGAGTCTTCCAACTTCTTGTATTTTTGGTCCACTTCCTCACGGACGTCCAGGATGGCAGCCTGGTGGTCAGCATGGTCTTTTTCTAACTTTGTCACTCGTCCATTTGTGACTGTATGGTCTTCGTGGAGTTTATCGACCAGTACATCAATTTTGCTGAGGGGTTCAGAAAGTGTCTCTTGGATTTATTTTTGTTATACCCTTGTCCATCTCCATTCTGAACCATGCTGGTGCTTCTTCCCGAGCTAGCATCCGCCGAGGCCGATGAAGGGCTGTCAGAGAGGGGCATTTTTCCATGCCTCGTCTGAGGCTTTGACATATTTGGCATATTTTGTTTTGGCGATACAATAAATGTTTTAACTTCCAACGCACTATTAACGAACAGTTTAACAATGTCAAAATGCCTTAAAACTGTTTGAAAGTTCGAGGACACTACGCAGATGCGTCTTGTTAGAGCTTCGCCATTGGCGGAAGTCTCTCTCATATCATCATTCTTAACAGTCATCGTCCAACAAGTCTTCTACTGTTGTTCTTCTCCATTTCATGCACAACACATTGGAGGGACACTTCACATATGTAGTGGGTGTACTTTCCATGTTACAGTATTTCTTTTATAACATTTATAATGACTACATAACTAACAAAACAACATTAGTGTTCTTTAGATCACCTCTGACCATTCCCCACGTTTTATGTTAGATATATTATTCCAGTAGTTGCTTCTGAACGTGTTAGAATTTCGTCGGGAAAAAGTATTCTTGAAACAAAGCAAAAGGACGTCAGTTGTTAACCCCCACCAGTTCCCTCCTCCCCCCTCTGCGGGTGAGAGGGGGCGGCAGCGTAGCCTAGTGGTTAGAGCGTTGGACTAGTAACCGAAAGGTTGCAAGATCGAATCCCCGAGCTGACAAGGTACAAATCTGTCGTTCTGCCCCTGAACAAGGCAGTTAACCTACTGTTCCTAGGCCGTCAATGAAACAAAGAATTTGTTCTTAACTGACTTGCCTAGTTAAATAAAGGTTAAAAAAGAAGGGATCTTGTTGAAGTCATTCATTGCAAACCTGATCTGACCTATTTGGATCCTCACAGGACAGTCTGTAATCCCGACATATTTCAAGCTGACGACCATTGTCCGTGTTCCCAAGAACTCCAAGGTAACCTGTCTGCGGCACTCACATCTGTGCTTTGAAAGTCTGGTCATGACCACATCAACACAATCATCCCAGACACCCTGTACCCACTCCCCTCTTGTACTCCCTGTTCACCCATGACTGTGTGGCCACACACGACTCCAACACCATCATCAAGTTTGCTGACGGCACGAAGGCGATGAGAGGTCAGAGACTTGGCATTGTGGTGCCAGGACAACCTCTCCCTCAATGTCAGTAAGACCAAGGAGCTGATCGTGGACTATAGCAGCAAGAGGGGAGAGCACGTCCCCATCCATATCAACAGGGCTGTTAAAGGGTCTTGCTTTGACCCTACCCACAATCACTAGACTGTATACAAACCATATGCACACACACACACACTACGTTCACACTCCCACACAAACCCCACACACACAAACCAACACAACCCAAACACACATGCGTACACATTACACACTCTCACAAACAAACACACACCTTTACACTCATTTGCTGCTGCTGCTCTGTTCTTTATTTTGCTCTTATTATTATCTATCCTGATGCCTAGTCACTTTACCCTGCCTTGTACATATCTACCTCAAATACCTCGTACCCCTGCACACTGATCTGGAACTGGAACTCCTTGTATATAGCTTTATTCTTGGGTATTTTATTACACTGTTACAATATGTACAGTACCAGTCAAAAGTTTGGACACACCTACTCATTCCAGGGTTTCTTTATTTTTTACAATTTTCTACATTGTAGAACATCAAAAGTATGAAATACCACATAAGGAATCCTGTAGTAACCAAAAAAATCTAAATATATTTTATTTTTGAGATTCTTCAAAGTAGCCACCCTTTGCCTTGATGACAGCTTTGCACACTCTTGGCATTCTCTCAATCAGGTTCATGAGGTACTCACCTGGAATGCATTTCAATTAACAGGTGTGCCTTGTTCAAAGTTAATTTGTGGAATTTATTTCCTTAGTGCGTTTGAGCCAATCACTTGTTTTGTGACAAGGTAGGGGTGGTATACAGAAGATAGCCCTATTTGGTAAAATACCAAGTCCATATTATGGTAAGAACAGCTCAAATAAGCAAAGAGAAACGAAAGTCTAATATTATTTTAAGACATGAAGTTCAGTCAATCCGGAAAATTTCTAAAACTTTGAACGTTTCTTCAAGTGCAGTCACAAAATCCATCAAGCGCTAGACCCAGAGTTACCTCTGCTCTAAAGTTCAAGTAACAAACACATCTCAACATCAACTGTTCAGAGGAGACAGCGTGAATTAGGCCTTCATGGTCAAATTTCTGCAAAGAAACCACTACTAAAGTACACCAATAAGAAGAAGAGACTTGCTTGGGCCAAGAAACACGAGCAATGGACATTAGACCGGTGGAAATCTGTCCTTTTGGAAAAGCAATCCAGATGAAGCTGGTTGAGAGAATGCCGAGTGTGTGCAAAGCTGTCAACAAGGCAAAGGGTGGCTAAATATAAATAAAATATATATTGATATGTTTAACACTTTTTTTGGGTACTACATGGCCTGCTGGAGGTCATTTTGCAGGGCTCTGGCAGTGCTCCTCCTGCTCAAAAGCGGAGGTAGTGGTCCTGCTGCTGGGTTGTTGCCCTCCTACGGCCTCCTCCACGTCTCCTGATGTACTGGCCTGTCTCCTGGTAGCGCCTCCATGCTCTGGACACTACGCTGACAGACACAGCAAACCTTCTTGCCACAGCTCGCATTGATTTGCCATCCTGGATGAGCTGCACTACCTGAGCCACTTGTGTGGGTTGTAGACTCCGTCTCATGCTACCACTAGAGTGAGAGCACCGCCAGCATTCAAAAGTGACCAAAACATCAGCCAGGAAGCATAGGAACTGAGAAGTGGTCTGTGGTCACCACCTGCAGAATCACTCCTTTATTGGAGGTGTCTTGCTAATTGACTATAATTTCCACCTTTAGTCTATTCCATTTGCACAACAGCATGTGAAATGTATTGTCAATCAGTGTTGCTTCCTAAGTGGACAGTTTGATTTCACAGAAGTGTGATTGACTTGGAGTTACATTGTGTTGTTTAAGTGTTCCCTTAATTTTTTTGAGCAGTGTACATTGTGTGCAAAAGGCATGAGGAGGTAGGCAATAAATAGGCTATAGGAGCAAATAAATTACAATTTAGCAGATTAACACTGGAGTGATAAATCATCAGATGATCATGTGCAAGTAGAGATACTGGTGTGCAAAAGAGCAGAAAAGTAAATAAATAAAAACAGTAAGGGGATGAGGTAGGTAAATTGGGTGGGCTGTTTACAGATGCAGCGATCGGTTAGCTGCTCAGATAGCAGATGTTTAAAGTTGGTGAGGGAAATAAAAGTCTCCAGTTTCAGCGATTTTTGCAATTCGTTCCAGTCACATGCAGCAGAGAACTGGAAGGAAAGGCGGCCAACTGAGGTGTTGGCTTTTGGGATGATCAGTGAGATATACCTGCTGGAGCGCGTGCTACGGGTGGGTGTTATCGTGACCAGTGAACTGAGATAAGGCGGAGCTTTACCTAGCATGGACTTATAGATGACCTGCAGCCAGCATGTCTGGCGACGAATATGTAGCGAGGGCCAGCCGACTAGAGCATACAGGTCGCAGTGGTGGGTGGTATAAGGGGCTTTGGTAACAAAACGGATGGCACTGTGATAAACTGCATCTAGTTTGCTGAGTAGAGTATTGGAAGCTATTTTGTAGATGACATCGCCGAAGTCGAGGATCGGTAGGATTGTCAGTTTTACTAGGGTAAGTTTGGCGGCGTGAGTGAAGGAGGCTTTGTTTGATTTTGGATTGGAGATGTTTGATATGAGTCTGGAAGGAGAGTTTACAGTCTAGCCAGACACCTAGGTATTTATAGATGTCCACATATTCTAGGTCGGAACCGTCCAGGGTGGTGATGCTAGTCGGGCGGGCGGGCGGGTGCAAGCACTGAACGGTTGAAAAGCATGCATTTGGTTTTACTAGCGTTTAAGAGCAGTTGGAGGCCACCGAAGGAGTGTTGTATGGCATTGAAGCTCGTTTGGAGGTTAGATAGCACAGTGTCCAAGGAATGGCCAGAAGTATACAGACTGGTGTCGTCTGCGTAGAGGTGGATCAGGGAATCGCCCGCAGCAAGAGCAACATCATTGATATATACAGAGAAAAGAGTCGGCCCGAGAATTGAACCCTGTGGTACCCCCATAGAGACTGCCAGAGGACCAGACAACATGCCCTCCGATTTGACACACTGAGCTCTGTCTGCAAAGTAGTTGGTGAACCAGGCAAGGCAGTCATCAGAAAAACCGAGGCTACCGAGTCTGCCGATAAGAATATGGTGATTGACAGAGTCAAAAGCCATGGCCAGGTCGATGAAGACGGCTGCATAGTAATGTCTTTTATTGATGGCGGTTATATCGTTTAGTACCTTGAGCGTGGCTGAGGTGCACCCGTGACCGGCTCGGAAACCGGATTGCACAGCGGAGAAGGTACGGTGGAATTCGAGATGGTCAGTGATCTGTTTATTAACTTGGCTTTCGAAGACCTTAGATTGGCAGGGCAGGATGGATGTAGGTCTGTAACAGTTTGGGTCCAGGGTGTCTCCCCCTTTGAAGAGGGGGATGACCACGGCAGTTTTCCAATCCTTGGGGATCTCAGACGATATGAAAGAGATGTTGAACAAGCTGGTAATAGGGGTTGTGACAATGGCGGCGGAAAGTTTCAGAAATAGAGGGTCTAGATTGTCAAGCACAGCTGATTTGTATGTGTCCAGGTTTTGCAGCTCTTTCAGAACATTTGATATCTGGATTTGGTTGGCATAAATTAGTAAAGCGGTGCCATAGAAATGTTTGAAATACAGCACATACCTACCGGTAGCTCAAAAGTTGGAGTCAATTTTGTTGCTGTATTAACTGCATTTAAAGGTTGCGTGTACGTGCTTTTTTAATTCATGGCGACTAAGTACGGTTTGCTACGACGCACACCCTGAGCGTTCATCATGCGGCTTGAGAAAGCCTGTATGAACAGACTTCCTCACACTTCTCATAGAAATTTACCAGTCCCAAGGTTTATCCCATGTAAATCAGAGTGGGTGGGAAATCCTGGTCAAACTCTTCCTGCCCTCAAACCCTAGGTTAGCAGCGCTACAAGCAACTCTAGGAGAGCCTGGACCTGATAGCAACCTGCCAACTAAGACAGGTTAGCATTGACTTACTTAAACCTGAAAGTTTGGATTGGCACTGGGATATGAAGACACCCCGCCAAAACGATATGCTAATGATACGAGAGCTGGTTTTATATTTAAGCTTTCACTAATAGGAAACCAAGTCAGTTACGAGAGAAGACACCCAGCAGAGTCATTTAAATGCAAGTTGACAACCGTGATATTAGTTAGCACTGACACCATTAAACCCGATTCTAGCAGCCTCATGTACCAACCCCAAACACTCAGTTCCACAACCATCAAGTTTAAATGAACTAGAACCCATTCCACATCATGTGATGCTACTAGCATAATTTGACCAAATGTAGCTTAAGTCAAATGGTAGTTTAGGCACAGGGGTCAAAGTAGACATATTGCTGATGCCAAAGCATGGTTATAATGCAAAATAAATGTTGCCATCACCAGTTACTCATGTCAGGTCAAAGACCTCAACTCCAAGTAGGAACCGTCAAAACAATACTGAGGACACAATTATTACAGTTAGCGTTTAATTGAGCCAAAACAAGAAATTGCAGTTACACACACAACCTGGACAAAAAACCCATGAACTCTTGCATGGACCCCGAGCACCATGTCCCACATCAGATATCCATGTTTGTGGTCAACGGGTGCTGAGATGCAGAAGTCAACAGTTACTCAATGGCATGGTCAGACTGGCCGGTGGCAGCTTCAGAGGTAGCGTCGTCAGACGGGCCAGTGGCAGCGTCGTCAGACGGGCCAGTGGCAGCGTCGTCAGACGGGCCAGTGGCAGCGTCGTCAGACGGGCCAGTGGCAGCGTCGTCAGACGGGCCAGTGGCAGCGTCGTCAGACGGGCCAGTGGCAGCGTCGTCAGACGGGCCAGTGGCAGCTTCAGAGGTAGCGTCGTCAGACGGGCCAGTGGCAGCTTCAGAGGCAGCGTCGTCAGACGGGCCGGTGGCAGCGTCGTCAGACGGGCCGGTGGCAGCGTCGTCAGACGGGCCGGTGGCAGCGTCGTCAGACGGGCCGGTGGCAGCGTCGTCAGACGGGCCGGTGGCAGCGTCGTCAGACGGGCCGGTGGCAGCGTCGTCAGACGGGCCGGTGGCAGCGTCGTCAGACGGGCCGGTGGCAGCGTCGTCAGACGGGCCGGTGGCAGCGTCGTCAGACGGGCCGGTGGCAGCGTCGTCAGACGGGCCGGTGGCAGCGTCGTCAGACGGGCCGGTGGCAGCGTCGTCAGACGGGCCAGTGGCAGCGTCGTCAGACGGGCCGGTGGCAGCGTCGTCAGACGGGCCGGTGGCAGCTTCAGAGGTAGCGTCGTCAGACGGGCCGGTGGCAGCTTCAGAGGTAGCGTCGTCAGACGGGCCAGTGGCAGCTTCAGAGGTAGCGTCGTCAGACGGGCCAGTGGCAGCTTCAGAGGTAGCGTCGTCAGACGGGCCAGTGGCAGCTTCAGAGGTAGCGTCGTCAGACGGGCCAGTGGCAGCTTCAGAGGTAGCGTCGTCAGACGGGCCAGTGGCAGCTTCAGAGGTAGCGTCGTCAGACGGGCCAGTGGCAGCTTCAGAGGTAGCGTCGTCAGACGGGCCAGTGGCAGCTTCAGAGGTAGCGTCGTCAGACGGGCCAGTGGCAGCTTCAGAGGTAGCGTCGTCAGACGGGCCAGTGGCAGCTTCAGAGGTAGCGTCGTCAGACGGGCCAGTGGCAGCTTCAGAGGTAGCGTCGTCAGACGGGCCAGTGGCAGCTTCAGAGGTAGCGTCGTCAGACGGGCCAGTGGCAGCTTCAGAGGTAGCGTCGTCAGACGGGCCAGTGGCAGCTTCAGAGGTAGCGTCGTCAGACGGGCCAGTGGCAGCTTCAGAGGTAGCGTCGTCAGACGGGCCAGTGGCAGCTTCAGAGGTAGCGTCGTCAGACGGGCCAGTGGCAGCTTCAGAGGTAGCGTCGTCAGACGGGCCAGTGGCAGCTTCAGAGGTAGCGTCGTCAGACGGGCCAGTGGCAGCTTCAGAGGTAGCGTCGTCAGACGGGCCAGTGGCAGCTTCAGAGGTAGCGTCGTCAGACGGGCCAGTGGCAGCTTCAGAGGTAGCGTCGTCAGACGGGCCAGTGGCAGCTTCAGAGGTAGCGTCGTCAGACGGGCCAGTGGCAGCTTCAGAGGTAGCGTCGTCAGACGGGCCAGTGGCAGCTTCAGAGGTAGCGTCGTCAGACGGGCCAGTGGCAGCTTCAGAGGTAGCGTCGTCAGACGGGCCAGTGGCAGCTTCAGAGGTAGCGTCGTCAGACGGGCCAGTGGCAGCTTCAGAGGTAGCGTCGTCAGACGGGCCAGTGGCAGCTTCAGAGGTAGCGTCGTCAGACGGGCCAGTGGCAGCTTCAGAGGTAGCGTCGTCAGACGGGCCAGTGGCAGCTTCAGAGGTAGCGTCGTCAGACGGGCCAGTGGCAGCTTCAGAGGTAGCGTCGTCAGACGGGCCAGTGGCAGCTTCAGAGGTAGCGTCGTCAGACGGGCCAGTGGCAGCTTCAGAGGTAGCGTCGTCAGACGGGCCAGTGGCAGCTTCAGAGGTAGCGTCGTCAGACGGGCCAGTGGCAGCTTCAGAGGTAGCGTCGTCAGACGGGCCAGTGGCAGCTTCAGAGGTAGCGTCGTCAGACGGGCCAGTGGCAGCTTCAGAGGTAGCGTCGTCAGACGGGCCAGTGGCAGCTTCAGAGGTAGCGTCGTCAGACGGGCCAGTGGCAGCTTCAGAGGTAGCGTCGTCAGACGGGCCAGTGGCAGCTTCAGAGGTAGCGTCGTCAGACGGGCCAGTGGCAGCTTCAGAGGTAGCGTCGTCAGACGGGCCAGTGGCAGCTTCAGAGGTAGCGTCGTCAGACGGGCCAGTGGCAGCTTCAGAGGTAGCGTCGTCAGACGGGCCAGTGGCAGCTTCAGAGGTAGCGTCGTCAGACGGGCCAGTGGCAGCTTCAGAGGTAGCGTCGTCAGACGGGCCAGTGGCAGCTTCAGAGGTAGCGTCGTCAGACGGGCCAGTGGCAGCTTCAGAGGTAGCGTCGTCAGACGGGCCAGTGGCAGCTTCAGAGGTAGCGTCGTCAGACGGGCCAGTGGCAGCTTCAGAGGTAGCGTCGTCAGACGGGCCAGTGGCAGCTTCAGAGGTAGCGTCGTCAGACGGGCCAGTGGCAGCTTCAGAGGTAGCGTCGTCAGACGGGCCAGTGGCAGCTTCAGAGGTAGCGTCGTCAGACGGGCCAGTGGCAGCTTCAGAGGTAGCGTCGTCAGACGGGCCAGTGGCAGCTTCAGAGGTAGCGTCGTCAGACGGGCCAGTGGCAGCTTCAGAGGTAGCGTCGTCAGACGGGCCAGTGGCAGCTTCAGAGGTAGCGTCGTCAGACGGGCCAGTGGCAGCTTCAGAGGTAGCGTCGTCAGACGGGCCAGTGGCAGCTTCAGAGGTAGCGTCGTCAGACGGGCCAGTGGCAGCTTCAGAGGTAGCGTCGTCAGAGGACAGGTTATCATTTGCCAGAGAGCTACCATGGTTTGGAGAAGCTTGGGATTCTACTTCATTAGTCTCGAAATACTCTAGAGAGAAAACAAAGAAACAGTTGGGTATTCTACAGCAACACAGCTGTTCTACACGGTCTAGGCCAAACTGCTATTCGAATGTTGAGCAACATGAACCCAACACAGATTTCAAAGTATATGTTTCAGGCCGTACCTTCTCTGTCTTGTTTAGCGTCAGACCCTATGGATCGGAGCAAGGCCAGGGCATGCACAATGGAGACGTCATTTGATGACAGCTCTGAAAAACGTAGGTTAAGGGACACAAGCAAAGTGACCAAATCAAAGGGTTTGACAACATTAGACAACTGAGTTACTCTATGGTGTTGAATGAGTGTCAAACACAGCAGCACCATAGACACAGTACAAAGCTAGAAGGGTAGTGGAAAGAAACACTTACCTCCAAGTCTCCTCTGCAGAGAGACTTGCTCTTGCTTCTGGGACTTTCCAACAGGGTAACAAGAAACTGAGGAGAAAGTGTTGACAGAAAATAACTACATATATTAATAATAGCAGATGACCAATGCGGAACAAACAGTCACATTGTAACCTCCAACTGATAAAGTAAAGCATATTTCCCAAACAAATCCCTTCAATCCAAATAAAACATTAGTGAACCAACCTTTCACAACCCCCACAGTCACCACAAAGAGCAGCAGTTCTCTCACACCTCCCATGATCATGAAAATAGTCTGTGTTATCAACAGGTAATGTCTTCCCATGGCCTGTATGAGGCTTATATAGGCCACTAATGACCTTTTACCTGACAAACATGACTTAACGATCAATTAACATGCTTGATTGAGGTGTTACATTCAGATAGAAATAGACCATGTAGAACGTATGTTGATTCTGGTGGGCAGGCAATCTTTTCTACTCCATATATTGCATTTATATCTGTAATGTTTAACCCTAATGGTCTCAGATCAGCAGTAAAAAGAAGTAGGCCTAATTATTTTAGGTGTAATCTTCAAAGATATTAGGGGGAAATAAACACTGTACTCAAATCCACTTTTTACAATGCTCCTGGGAAATGGGTAGGCCTCCACCATATAGTCCTCATAGTTTTACAGCTGTGTTATATTCCTTTATTTACATAGATCACATACATAAATATTTATGTTAGCTGTAGGTAGCTTTGGGATAAAATTCCCATATTGTATTGTTACTAACATAAGTCATAATATATCATATTTTCCTCATTTGCTCTGTAGGAGGTTCGTCATATGAAGGACATTCAAGTGGGTGTGACCCCTAAACTGTAGGAGGAGCTCAGTGGGGTGACAGACATCCTGTAAGGGATCTCCAGCTAGTGTCTGAGGACCTGTAGGAGGCTGTGTCTACAGCAGTGGGGCAGGACAAGCATGGTAACCTAACCTCAATGTATGAAGGATTTTATTGTTAGGGATAGTAACCTCCAATCTTTTAAAATATGTCTCTGTGTCTCTCCACCAATCTCCCTTCTCTTCCCCATCCCCCAACCCACTTCAGTAGGTTCAGCCCAGGATAAGTGCACCATCCTGGCTGTGATCCCCAGTCCAGCTGCTCCATGTAACCTAGCTGGGAAGCAGGACCTCAGCGAATGTATGTGGTTGTTCCTTACTTTAACATAAAACTATCATAGATATTATGTACACCTAATTGTCTTCTCACATGTTCCCTTCGCCCTCCTCCTCAGACCGCTGCACCCTGACCTTTGACCCTTGTACGGCCAACGATCACCTGCTCCTCTCCCAGGAGAACGTACGAGGGCATCCCCAGGAAGGAAAAGGGGAAACGGTGTATGGTGGGAATGAACGATCTTCCCTAGAGCCTCCAGCTGGATGAGCGCCAGCTGAGCACCTGGCACAATGGGTGCCTGTGTAACCGATGTGAAATGGCTAGCTAGGTAGCAGTGGTGCGCGCTAGCAGCCTTTCAGTCGGTGACGTCACTTGCTCTGAAACCTTGAAGTAGTGGTTCCCCTTGCTCTGCAAGGGCCGAGGCTTTTGTGGAGCGATGGGTAACGATGCTTCGTGGGTGACTGTTGTTGATGTGTGCAGAGGGTCCCTGGTTCGCGCCCGGGTCGGGGCGAGGGGACGGACTAAAGTTATACTGTTACACCTGGAAGCGGTGGATGACCACTGTCACCACTCCCGCTTTAGAATGCTGCTGGACTACGAGGCTGGAAAACTGACTACGGAGACGGGCAGACACGGCTGCATGCCTCACCTTCACTCAGGAGCTGTTCCCGACCTGTTGCCACGACGACAACACGAAAGGGGATGACGTGACCTAACCATCTCATATGGGACTAATCTCCGTAACCATATACTTAGATAGACATCGTATCATTGTATCTTTTATTTATTTATTTTATTTCACCTTTATTTAACCAGGTAGGCAAATTGAGAACACGTTCTCATTTACAATTGCGACCTGGCCAAGATAAAGCAAAGCAGTTCGACACATACAACAACACATAGTTACACATGGAGTAAAACAAACATACAGTCAATAATACAGTGAAAAATAAGTCTATATACAATGTGAGCAAGTGAGGTGAGATAAGGGAGGTGAAGGCAAACAAAATATGTATATAAATAAATAAAAATATAAAAAAGGCCATGGTGGCGAAGTAAATACAATATAGCAAGTAAAAAAAACACTGGAATGGTTGGTTTGCAGTGGAAGAAAGTGCAAAGTAGAGATAGAAATAATGGGGTGCAACGGAGCAAAATAAATAAATAAATACAGTAGGTAAAGAGGTAGTTGTTTGGGCTAAATTATAGATGGGCTATGTACAGGTGCAGTAATCTATGAGCTGCTCTGACAGCTGGTGCTTAAAGCTAGTGAGGGAGATAAGTGTTTCCAGTTTCAGAGATTTTTGTAGTTCGTTCCAGTCATTGGCAGCAGAGAACTGAAAGGAGAGGCGGCCAAAGGAAGAATTGGTTTTGGGGGTGACCAGAGAGATATACCTGCTGGAGCGCGTGCTACAGGTGGGTGCTGCTATGGTGACCAGCGAGCTGAGATAAGGGGGGACTTTACCTAGCAGGGTCTTGTAGATGACCTGGAGCCAGTGGGTTTGGCGACGAGTATGAAGCGAGGGCCAGCCAACGAGAGTGTACAGGTCGCAGTGGTGGGTAGTATATGGGGCTTTGGTGGCAAAACGGATGGCACTGTGATAGACTGCATCCAATTTATTGAGTAGGGTTTTGGAGGCTATTTTGTAAATGACATCACCGAAGTCGAGGATTGGTAGGATGGTCAGTTTTACAAGGGTATGTTTGGCAGCATGAGTGAAGGATGCTTTGTTGCGGAATAGGAAGCCAATTCTAGATTTAACTTTGGATTGGAGATGTTTGATGTGAGTCTGGAAGGAGAGTTTACAGTCTAACCAGACACCTAGGTATTTGTAGTTGTCCACATATTCTAAGTCAGAGCCGTCCAGAGTAGTGATGTTGGACAGGGCGGGCAGGTGCAGGCAGCGATCGGTTGAAGAGCATGCATTTAGTTTTACTTAAGAGCAGTTGAAGAGTATTTAAGAGCAGTTGGAGACCACGGAAGTAGAGTTGTATGGCATTGAAGCTCGCCTGGAGGGTTGTTAACACAGTGTCAAAAGAAGGGCCAGAAGTATACAGAATAGTGTCGTCTGCGTAGAGGTGGATCAGAGACTCACCAGCAGCAAGAGCGACATCATTGATGTATACAGAGAAAAGAGTCGGCTTGAGAATTGAACCCTGTGGTACCCCCATAGAGACTGCCAGAGGTCCGGACAACAGGCCTTCCAATTTGACACACTGAACTCTGTCTGCGAAGTAGTTGGTGAACCAGGCGAGACAGTCATTTGAGAAACCAAGGCTGTTGAGTCTGCCGATAAGAATACGGTGATTGACAGAGTCGAAAGCCTTGGCCAGGTCGATGAAGACGGCTGCACAGTAATGTCTTTTATCGATGGCGGTTATGATATCGTTTAGTACCTTGAGCGTGGCTGAGGTGCACCCATGACCAGCTCGGAAACTGGATTGCACAGCGGAGAAGGTACGGTGGGATTCGAAATGGTCAGTGATCTGTTTATTAACTTGGCTTTCGAAGACTTTAGAAAGGCAGGGCAGGATGGATATAGGTCTATAACAGTTTGGGTCTAGAGTGTCACCCCCTTTGAAGAGGGGGATGACCGCGGCAGCTTTCCAATCTTTAGGGATCTCGGACGATACGAAAGAGAGGTTGAACAGACTGGTAATAGGGGTTGCAACAATGGCGGCGGATCATTTTAGAAAGAGAGGGTCCAGATTGTCTAGCCCAGCTGATTTGTACGGGTCCAGTTTTTGCAGCTCTTTCAGAACATCTGCTAACTGGATTTGGGTGAAGGAGAAGCTGGGGAGGCTCGGGCAAGTAGCTGCGGGGTGTGCGGAGCTGTTGGCCGGAGTTGGGGTAGCCAGGAAGAAAACATGGCCAGCCGTAGAGAAATGCTTATTGAAATGTTCGATTATCATGGATTTATCGGTGGTGACCGTGTTACCTAGCCTCAATGCAGTGGGCAGCTGGGAGGAGGTGCTCTTGTTCTCCATGGACTTTACAGTGTCCCAAAACTTTTTGGAGTTAGAGCTACACTGTGCAAATTTCTGGTTGAAAAATCTACCAGACACAGTCTGGTACCAATCAACATGACAGCCTTGAGTTGGGGAGGAGTGAGCACTTTGGGGTAGCGGTCAGGTCAGATGAAGTGAGGAAGAACAGATATCACAAAGGTTCTGTCTAGCAACAGAGATGCATTGGCTGTTCAGAGGTGTAGGAGTAGACTCAGCATAGGAGAAAGGATTAAATATCAGTGCTTGTGTGAATATGTTTTTTGTCTAATGCAGCTGTCTTGACCCTCTGGGAAGAATAAACTTGGTTTAAGCTTTCATAGTGTCCGTCGAGTTTTTACTCTGAGAATTAGAACCTAACAGTTGGCACTGCGAGCAGGGTTCACCACGATTTGCAGTCGAACTAGAGATTCTGAATCAGTGAAACAGAAACAAGGTAGGCACAGTTCCTACACCTGTTATCACTAATTCTGACATCTTGGGGAGATGAGAGTCGTACGCTGAACCAATTATAGGGTACGGACCTAGAAAGCCTGAGCTTATTCAGTAGTCCCATTGTAATTATGACCGGTCGTAGTCTTAGGGGGTAAGACCCGGGTGGGGTTGGTTACCTGCTAATACCTGTAACGAGTGGGTGAAAGTCTCAGCCGCAGTGGACATGCGGCAGTAGAGTGGGTGTGGATGGATAAAATGACATGCTTGTGTACTAGGATAAAAAGTTGCCATTCAGGGTTAGAAGAAAAGCATTAAGATACTCGAACGCTGTTGGATTTGGTTGTATTAGCAATAAAGAGAGCAATAAAGAGAGGTTGGTTTTATGCCCTGTTAAGGTGGGGAACCATGACAGATTATGTGGAAATAGGAAGACAAGTGTGAATCATTTTGGTAATGTGTGTTATCAACAACAGTGATATTTGAACAGATTGGAGATGACTATGAATAACAATGAAATCCTTCATACAGTGAGGTTAGGGTAGGTTACCATGCTTGTCCTGAACCACAGCTGTAGACACAGCCTCCTCCAGGTCCTCAGACACTAGCTTGGAGATCCGTTACAGGATGTCTGTCACCCCACTGAGCCCCTATTGCAGGTTAGGGGTCACATCCACTTGAATGTCCTTCATATGACGAACCTCCTACAGAGCAAATTAGGAAAATATGATATATTATGATTTATGTTAGTAACAATACAATATGGGAATTTTATCCCAAAGCTACCTACAGCTAACATATATATTTATGTATGTGATCTATGTAAATAAAGGAATATAACACAGCTGTAAAACTGTGAAGGACTATATGGTGGAGGCCTACCCATTTCCCAGGAGCATTGTAAAAAGTGGATTTGGGTACAGTGTTTATTTCCCCCTAATATCTTTGAAGATTACACCTAAAATAATTAGGCCTACTTCTTTCTACTGCTGAGCTGAGACCATTAGGGTTAAACATTACAGATATAAATGCAATATATGGAGTAGAAAAGATTGCCTGCCCAACATACATTCTACATGGTCTATTTCTATCTGAATGTAACACCTCAATCAAGCATGTTAATTGATCGTTAAGTCATGTTTGTCAGGTAAAAGGTCATTAGTGGCCTATATAAGCCTCATACAGGCCATGTGAAGACATTACCTGTTGATAGCACAGACTATTTTCATGATCATGGGAGGTGTGAGAGAATTGCTGCTCTTTGTGGTGACTGTGGGGGTTGTGAGAGGTTGGTTCACTAATGTTTTATTTGGATTGAAGGGATTTGGTTGGGAAATAATCTCAACTTTATCAGTTGGAGATTAAAATTTGACTGTCTGTTCCCCATTGGTCATCTGCTATTATTAATATATGTAGTTATTTTGTGTCAACTCAACTTCTGTCAACACTTTCTCCTCAGTTTCTTGTTACCCTGTTGGAAAGTCCCAGAAGCAAGAGCAAGTCTCTCTGCAGAGGAGACTTGGAGGTAAGTGTTTCTTTCCACAACCCTTCTAGCTTTGTACTGTGTCTAAGGTGCTGCTGTGTTTGACACTCATTCAACACCATAGAGTAACTCAGTTGTCTAAATAATGTTGTCAAACCCTTTGATTTGGTCACTTTGCTTGTGTCCCTTAACCTACGTTTTTCAGAGCTGTCATCAAATGACGTCTCCATTGTGCATGCCCTGGCCTTGCTCCGATCCATAGGGTCTGACGCTAAACAAGACAGAGAAGGTGTGGCCTGAAACATATACTTTTAAATCTGTGTTGGGTTCATGTTGCTCAACATTCGAATGGCAATTTGGCCTAGACCGTGTAGTACAGCTGTGTTGCTGTAGAATACCCAACTGTTCCTTTTTGTTTTCTCTCTAGAGTATTTTGAGACTAATGAAGTAGAATCCCAAGCTTCTCCAAACCATGGTAGCTCTCCGGCAAATGATGCCCTGTCCTCTGAAGCCGCCTCTGAAGCTGCCACCGGCCCGTCTGACGACGCCGCCTCTGAAGCTGCCACCGGCCCGTCTGACGACGCCGCCTCTGAAGCTGCCACCGGCCCGTCTGACGACGCCGCCTCTGAAGCTGCCACCGGCCCGTCTGACGACGCCGCCTCTGAAGCTGCCACCGGCCCGTCTGACGACGCCGCCTCTGAAGCTGCCACCGGCCCGTCTGACGACGCCGCCTCTGAAGCTGCCACCGGCCCGTCTGACGACGCCGCCTCTGAAGCTGCCACCGGCCCGTCTGACGACGCCGCCTCTGAAGCTGCCACCGGCCCGTCTGACGACGCCGCCTCTGAAGCTGCCACCGGCCCGTCTGACGACGCCGCCTCTGAAGCTGCCACCGGCCCGTCTGACGACGCCGCCTCTGAAGCTGCCACCGGCCCGTCTGACGACGCCGCCTCTGAAGCTGCCACCGGCCCGTCTGACGACGCCGCCTCTGAAGCTGCCACCGGCCCGTCTGACGACGCCGCCTCTGAAGCTGCCACCGGCCCGTCTGACGACGCCGCCTCTGAAGCTGCCACCGGCCCGTCTGACGACGCCGCCTCTGAAGCTGCCACCGGCCCGTCTGACGACGCCGCCTCTGAAGCTGCCACCGGCCCGTCTGACGACGCCGCCTCTGAAGCTGCCACCGGCCCGTCTGACGACGCCGCCTCTGAAGCTGCCACCGGCCCGTCTGACGACGCCGCCTCTGAAGCTGCCACCGGCCCGTCTGACGACGCCGCCTCTGAAGCTGCCACCGGCCCGTCTGACGACGCCGCCTCTGAAGCTGCCACCGGCCCGTCTGACGACGCCGCCTCTGAAGCTGCCACCGGCCCGTCTGACGACGCCGCCTCTGAAGCTGCCACCGGCCCGTCTGACGACGCCGCCTCTGAAGCTGCCACCGGCCCGTCTGACGACGCCGCCTCTGAAGCTGCCACCGGCCCGTCTGACGACGCCGCCTCTGAAGCTGCCACCGGCCCGTCTGACGACGCCGCCTCTGAAGCTGCCACCGGCCCGTCTGACGACGCCGCCTCTGAAGCTGCCACCGGCCCGTCTGACGACGCCGCCTCTGAAGCTGCCACCGGCCCGTCTGACGACGCCGCCTCTGAAGCTGCCACCGGCCCGTCTGACGACGCCGCCTCTGAAGCTGCCACCGGCCCGTCTGACGACGCCGCCTCTGAAGCTGCCACCGGCCCGTCTGACGACGCCGCCTCTGAAGCTGCCACCGGCCCGTCTGACGACGCCGCCTCTGAAGCTGCCACCGGCCCGTCTGACGACGCCGCCTCTGAAGCTGCCACCGGCCCGTCTGACGACGCCGCCTCTGAAGCTGCCACCGGCCCGTCTGACGACGCCGCCTCTGAAGCTGCCACCGGCCCGTCTGACGACGCCGCCTCTGAAGCTGCCACCGGCCCGTCTGACGACGCCGCCTCTGAAGCTGCCACCGGCCCGTCTGACGACGCCGCCTCTGAAGCTGCCACCGGCCCGTCTGACGACGCCGCCTCTGAAGCTGCCACCGGCCCGTCTGACGACGCCGCCTCTGAAGCTGCCACCGGCCCGTCTGACGACGCCGCCTCTGAAGCTGCCACCGGCCCGTCTGACGACGCCGCCTCTGAAGCTGCCACCGGCCCGTCTGACGACGCCGCCTCTGAAGCTGCCACCGGCCCGTCTGACGACGCCGCCTCTGAAGCTGCCACCGGCCCGTCTGACGACGCCGCCTCTGAAGCTGCCACCGGCCCGTCTGACGACGCCGCCTCTGAAGCTGCCACCGGCCCGTCTGACGACGCCGCCTCTGAAGCTGCCACCGGCCCGTCTGACGACGCCGCCTCTGAAGCTGCCACCGGCCCGTCTGACGACGCCGCCTCTGAAGCTGCCACCGGCCCGTCTGACGACGCCGCCTCTGAAGCTGCCACCGGCCCGTCTGACGACGCCGCCTCTGAAGCTGCCACCGGCCCGTCTGACGACGCCGCCTCTGAAGCTGCCACCGGCCCGTCTGACGACGCCGCCTCTGAAGCTGCCACCGGCCCGTCTGACGACGCCGCCTCTGAAGCTGCCACCGGCCCGTCTGACGACGCCGCCTCTGAAGCTGCCACCGGCCCGTCTGACGACGCCGCCTCTGAAGCTGCCACCGGCCCGTCTGACGACGCCGCCTCTGAAGCTGCCACCGGCCCGTCTGACGACGCCGCCTCTGAAGCTGCCACCGGCCCGTCTGACGACGCCGCCTCTGAAGCTGCCACCGGCCCGTCTGACGACGCCGCCTCTGAAGCTGCCACCGGCCCGTCTGACGACGCCGCCTCTGAAGCTGCCACCGGCCCGTCTGACGACGCCGCCTCTGAAGCTGCCACCGGCCCGTCTGACGACGCCGCCTCTGAAGCTGCCACCGGCCCGTCTGACGACGCCGCCTCTGAAGCTGCCACCGGCCCGTCTGACGACGCCGCCTCTGAAGCTGCCACCGGCCCGTCTGACGACGCCGCCTCTGAAGCTGCCACCGGCCCGTCTGACGACGCCGCCTCTGAAGCTGCCACCGGCCCGTCTGACGACGCCGCCTCTGAAGCTGCCACCGGCCCGTCTGACGACGCCGCCTCTGAAGCTGCCACCGGCCCGTCTGACGACGCCACCTCTGAAGCTGCCACCGGCCCGTCTGACGACGCCACCTCTGAAGCTGCCACCGGCCCGTCTGACGACGCCACCTCTGAAGCTGCCACCGGCCCGTCTGACGACGCCACCTCTGAAGCTGCCACCGGCCCGTCTGACGACGCCACCTCTGAAGCTGCCACCGGCCCGTCTGACGACGCTGCCACCGGCCCGTCTGACGACGCCACCTCTGAAGCTGCCACCGGCCCGTCTGACGACGCTGCCACCGGCCCGTCTGACGACGCCACCTCTGAAGCTGCCACCGGCCCGTCTGACGACGCTACCTCTGAAGCTGCCACCGGCCCGTCTGACGACGCTACCTCTGAAGCTGCCACCGGCCCGTCTGACGACGCTACCTCTGAAGCTGCCACCGGCCCGTCTGACGACGCTACCTCTGAAGCTGCCACCGGCCCGTCTGACGACGCTACCTCTGAAGCTGCCACCGGCCCGTCTGACGACGCTACCTCTGAAGCTGCCACCGGCCCGTCTGACGACGCTACCTCTGAAGCTGCCACCGGCCCGTCTGACCATGCCATTGAGCAACTGTTGACATCTGCATCTCAGCCCCCGTTGACCCCAAACATGGATATCTGACGTGGGACATGGTGCTCGGGGTCCATGCAAGATTTCATGGGTACTCTAGTCCAGGTTGTGTGTGTAACTGCTTTTTCTTGTTTTGGCTCAATTAAACGCTAACTGTAATACTTGTGTCCTCAGTATTGTTTTGACGGTTCCTATTTTGACTTGAGGTCTATGACCTGACTGGGGTAATGTCAACATTTATTTTGCATTATAACCATGCTTTGGCATCAGCAATATGTCTACTTTGACCCCTGTGCTTAAATTACCATTTGACTTAAGCTACATTTGGTCAAATTATGCTAGTAGCATCACATGATGTGGAATGGGTTCTAGTTCATTTAAACTTGATGGTTGTGGAACTGAGTGTTTGGGATTTGTACATATGAGGCTGCTAGAATCGGGGTTAATGGTGTCAGTGCTAACTAATATCACGGTTGTCAACTTGCATTTAAATGACTCTGCTGGGTGTCTACTAGTCTTCTCTCGTAACTGACTTGGTTTCCTATTAGTTAATACTTACATGTAAAACCAGCTCTCGTATCATTAGCACATCGTTTTGGCGGTTGGTCTTCATATCCCAGTTCTAATCCAAACTTTCAGGTTAAATTCAGGCTGTCCCTCACGTCTAGATCCAGCAGAGACTGAACCAGGACCTCCATAGCATGGTGGTGGCCGTGGTACGCCTGACTAGATATACAGTGCTAGACCTCTAGACCAGAGTCTTTCAATCGGGAGCCAATTTTTGCTCCCGCACAGCATCAACATCTGAGGTCCCTGCCAAGCGTGGGATTGAGAAACAAACCTGGAGGTTGATTAACTCAAATGGCAAAATAAGGAAATCATCACTGTGTAGAATATGCATGTATTTCACACTAATCAGGAATAGATAGGAATTTGGTGTGAGTCTCTGGACAGTCAACTTCCTGTGGAAAATCAACACCATGCCTGCATCCCAGATAACTACGTAGGGAATAGGGTGCTAACTACTTTTGATCAGGGCCTATAAGGATCTGGTCAAAAGTAGTGTACTAAATAGGGTGCCATTTGTCATATGGAGACCACTACAGGAGCAGGTAGGCTTTACTCACAGCGAGGTGTAGAGGGCTGATGGGAGCTCTGACATCAAAGTCGTTTAGCATGTCTGTCCCTGAGGTTTCAATTAGTTGAGGAAAGACAAGGACAGCCAGTTCAGACTTGTAACATATTTACTTGGAAGGTTAGTCTAGTAGCATGTGAAACATGGTAAATCTGTGACCAGCGCCTGCAGACATACTGGGGTGTTGCATCCATACCTTAAACAAGCAAGTGTGAGAAAGTTACCAACTGGCACTTACATCTAAAGGTGTTTCACTTGCAATCTGGAAAAAGAACATCAAGAGTGACAATGCGTCCACGACAAACATGCAGCCACACCTTAAAACCTACTGTTGGGTTCTGAGAATATGAAATATACTAATTCATGTCACTGAGGGAGAGAGCTTAATGTATAACGTTTACGTTATGTCAGGTTATGTTATTGTTAGCCATCTGGGATCCTCCGGGATTTTTTGTTTATTTCACCTTTATTTAACCAGGTAAGCTAGTTGAGAACAAGTTCTCATTTACAACTGCGACCTGGCCAAGATAAAGCAAAGCAGTGCGACACAAACAACAACACAGAGTTACACATGGAATAAACAAGCGTACAGTCAACACAATAGAAAAAAAGAAGTCTATACAGTGTGTGCAAATGGCGTGAGGATGTAAGGCAATAAATAGGCCATAGTTTCGAAGTAATAAACATTTTGCAGACTAACACTGGAGTGATAGATGAGCAAGTAGTGATACTGGTGTGCAAAAGAGCAGTAAAGTAAATAAAAACAATATGGGGATGAGGTGGGTAGATTGGGGTGGGCTATTTACAGATGAACTATGTATAGCTGCAGTGATCGGTTAGCTGCTCAGATAGCTGATATTTAAAGTTAGTGAGTGAAATGTAAGTCTCCAGCTTCTGCGATTTTTGCAATTCGTTCCAGTCACTGGCAGCAGAGAACTGGAAGGAAAGGCGGCCAAAAGAGGTGTTGGCTTTGGGGATGACCAGTGAGATATACCTGCTGGAGCGCGTGCTACAGGTGGGTGTTGTTATCGTGACCAGTGAGCTGAGATAAGGCGGAGCTTTACCTAGCATAGACTTATAGATGACCTGGAGCCAGTGGGTCTGGCGACGAATATGTAGTGAGGGCCAGCCGACAAGAGCATACAGGTCTTAGTGGTGGGTGGTATAAGGGGCTTTGGTAACAACACGGATGGCACTGTGATAGACTGCATCCAGTTTGCTGAGTAGAGTATTGGAAGCTATTTTGTAGATGACATCGCCAACGTCGAGGATTGGTAGGATAGTCAGTTTTACTAGGGTAAGTTTGGCGGCGTGAGTGGAGGCATTGTTGCGAAATAGAAAGCCGAAACTAGATTTGATTTTGGATTGGAGATGTTTGATTTGAGTTTGGAAGGAGAGTTTACAGTCTAGCCAGACACCTAGGTATTTGTAGTTGTCCACGTATTCTAGGTCAGAACCGTCCAGAGTAGTGATGCTAGTCGGGCGGGCGGGTGCGGGCAGCGAACGGTTGAAAGCATGCATTTGGTTTTACTAGCGTTTAGGAGCAGTTGGAGGCCACGGAAGGAGCGTTGGTGTTTAATGTTTAATTACAGCAGATACCTACCGGTAGCTCAAAAGTGTGAGCCAATTTTGTTGCTGTATTAACTGCATTTAAAGGTTGCGTGTACGTGCTTTTTTTATTTCATGGCGACTAAGTACGGTTTGCTACGACGCACACCCTGAGCGTTCATCATGCGGCTTGAGAAGGCCTGTATGAACAGACTTCCTCACGCTTCATAGAAATTTACCAGTTTCTTCCAATGGTTTATCCCATGTAAATCAGAGTGGGTGGGAAATCCTGGTCAAACTGTTCCTGCCCCAAACCCTAGGTTAGCGGCGCTACAAGCAACTCTGGGAGAGCCTGGACCTGATAGCAACCTGCCAGCTAAGACAGGTTAGCATTGACTTATTTAAACCTGAAAGTTTGGATTGGCACTGGGATATGAAGACACCCCGCCAAAACGATGGGCTAATGATACAAGAGCTGGTTTTATATTTAAGCATTCACTAATAGGAAACCAAGTCAGTTACGAGAGAAGACACCCAGCAGGGTCATTTAAATGCAAGTTGACAACCGTGATATTAGTTAGCACTGACACATTAAACCCGATTCTAGCAGCCTCATATGTACCAACCCCAAACACTCAGTTCCACAACCATCAAGTTTAAATGAACTAGAACCCATTCCACATCATGTGATGCTACTAGCATGATTTGACCAGATGTAGCTTAAGTCAAATGGGGGTCAAAGTAGACATATATTGCTAATGCCAAAGCATGGTTATAATGCAAAATAAATGTTGCAATCACCAGTTACTCATGTCAGGTCAAAGACCTCAACTCAGTAGGAACCGTCAAAACAATACTGAGAACACAATTATTACAGTTAGCGTTTAATTGAGCCAAAACAAGAAATTCCAGTGAAACACAACCAGGACTAGAAAACCCATTAACTCTTGCATGGACCCCGAGCACCATGTCCCACATCAGATATCCATGTTTGTGGTCAACGGGGGCTCAGATGCAGAAGTCAACAGTTACTCAATGGCATGGTCAGACGGGCCAGTGGCAGCTTCAGAGGTAGCGTCGTCAGACGGGCCAGTGGCAGCTTCAGAGGTAGCGTCGTCAGACGGGCCAGTGGCAGCTTCAGAGGTAGCGTCGTCAGACGGGCCAGTGGCAGCTTCAGAGGTAGCGTCGTCAGACGGGCCAGTGGCAGCTTCAGAGGTAGCGTCGTCAGACGGGCCAGTGGCAGCTTCAGAGGTAGCGTCGTCAGACGGGCCAGTGGCAGCTTCAGAGGTAGCGTCGTCAGACGGGCCAGTGGCAGCTTCAGAGGTAGCGTCGTCAGAGGACAGGTTATCATTTGCCGGAGAGCTACCGTGGTTTGGAGAAGCTTGGGATTCTACGTCATTAGTCTCGAAATACTCTAGAGAGAAAACAAAGAAACAGTTGGGTATTCTACAGCAACACAGCTGTTCTACACGTTCTAGGCCAAATTGCCATTCGAATGTTGAGCAACATGAACCCAACACAGATTTAAAAGTATACGTTTCAGGCCGTACCTTCTGTCTTGTTTTGCGTCAGACCCTATGGATCGGAGCAAGGCCAGGGCATGCACAATGGAGACGTCATTTGATGACAGCTCTGAAAAACGTAGGTTAAGGTACACAAGCAAAATGACCAAATCAAAGGGGTTGACAACGTTATTTAGACAACTGAGTTACTCTATGGTGTTGAATGAGTGTCAAACACAGCAGCACCATTGACACAGTACAAAGCTAGAAGGGTAGTGGAAAGAAACACTTACCTCCAAGTCTCCTCTGCAGAGAGACTTGTTCTTGCTTCTGGGACTTTCCAACAGGGTAACAAGAAACTGAGGAGAAAGTGTTGACAGAAGTTGAGTTGACACAAAATAGCTACATATATTATTAGTGGTGAAGAATACAAGATGACCAATGCGGAAGAAACAGAGAGTCAAATTTGAATCTCCAACTTATAAAGTTAGGCATATTTCCCAAACAAATCCATTCAACCCAAATTAGTGAACCAACCTTTGACAACCCCCACAGTCAACACAAAGAGCAGCAATTCTCTCACACCTCCCATGACCATGAAAATAGTCTGTGTTATCAACAGGTAATGTCTTCCCATGGCCTGTATGAGGCTTATATAGGCCACTAATGACTGTTACCTGACAAACATGACTTAACGATCAATTAACATGCTTGATTGAGGTGTTACATTCAGATAGAAATAGACCATGTAGAACGTATGTTGATTCTGGTGGGCAGGTAATCTTTTCTACTCCATATATTGCATTTATATCTGTAATGTTTAACCCTAATGGTCTCAGATCAGCAGTAAAAAGAAGTAGGCCTAATTATTTTAGGTGTAATCTTCAAAGATATTAGGGGGAAATAAACACTGTACCCAAATCCACTTTTTACAATGTTCCTGGGAAATGGGTAGGCCTCCACCATATAGTCCTCACAGTTTTACAGCTGTGTTATATTCCTTTATTTACATAGATCACATACATAAATATATATGTTAGCTGTAGGTAGCTTTGGGATAAAATTCCCATATTGTATTGTTACTAACATAAATCATAATATATCATATTTTCCTCATTTGCTCTGTTGGAGGTTCGTCATATGAAGGACTTTCAAGTGGGTGTGACCCCTAAACTGTAGGAGGGGCTCAGTGGGGTGACAGACATCCTGTAAGGGATCTCCAGCTAGTGTCTGAGGACCTGTAGGAGGCTGTGTCTACAGCTGTGGGGCAGGACAAGCATGGTAACCTAACCTCAATGTATGAAGGATTTTATTGTTAGGAATAGTAACCTCCAATCTTTTAAAATATGTCTCTGTGTCTCTCCACCAATCTCCCTTCTCTTCCCCATCCCCCAACCCACTTCAGTAGGTTCAGCCCAGGATAAGTGCACCATCCTGGCTGTGATCCCCAGTCCAGCTGCTCCATGTAACCTAGCTGGGAAGCAGGACCTCAGCGAATGTATGTGGTTGTTCCTTACTTTAACATAAAACTATCATAGATATTATGTACACCTAATTGTCTTCTCACATGTTCCCTTCGCCCTCCTCCTCAGACCGCTGCACCCTGACCTTTGACCCTTGTACGGCCAACGATCACCTGCTCCTCTCCCAGGAGAACGTACGAGGGCATCCCCAGGAAGGAAAAGGGGAAACGGTGTATGGTGGGAATGAACGATCTTCCCTAGAGCCTCCAGCTGGATGAGCGCCAGCTGAGCACCTGGCACAATGGGTGCCTGTGTAACCGATGTGAAATGGCTAGCTAGGTAGCAGTGGTGCGCGCTAGCAGCCTTTCAGTCGGTGACGTCACTTGCTCTGAAATCTTGAAGTAGTGGTTCCCCTTGCTCTGCAAGGGCCGAGGCTTTTGTTGAGTTATACTGTTATACCTGGAAGCGGTGGATGGCCACTGTCACCACTCCCGCATTAGAATGCTGCTGGACTACGAGGCTGGAAAACTGTCGAACTACAGAGACGGGCAGACACGGCTGCATGCCTCGCCTTCACTCAGGAGCTGTTCCCGACCTGTTGCCACGACGACAACACGAAAGGGGATGACGTGACCTAACCATCTCATATGGGACTATTCTCCGTAACCATATACTTAGATAGACATCGTATCATTGTATCTTTTATTTATTTATTTTATTTAACCTTTATTTAACCAGGTAGGCAAATTGAGAACACGTTCTCATTTACAATTGCGACCTGGCCAAGATAAAGCAAAGCAGTTCGACACATACAACAACACATAGTTACACATGGAGTAAAACAAACATACAGTCAATAATACAGTGAAAAATAAGTCTATATACAATGTGAGCAAGTGAGGTGAGATAAGGGAGGTGAAGGCAAACAAAATATATATATATATAAATAAAAATATAAAAAAGGCCATGGTGGCGAAGTAAATACAATATAGCAAGTAAAGAAACACTGGAATGGTTGGTTTGCAGTAGAAGAAAGTGCAAAGTAGAGATAGAAATAATGGGGTGCAAAGGAGCAAAATAAATAAATAAATACAGTAGGTAAAGAGGTAGTTGTTTGGGCTAAATTATAAATCAAATCAAATCAAATCAAATTTTATTAGTCACATACACATGGTTAGCAGATGTTAATGCGAGTGTAGCGAAATGCTTGTGCTTCTAGTTCCGACAATGCAGTAATAACCAACAAGTAATCTAACCTAACAATTCCACAACTACTACCTTATACACACACACAAGTGTAAAGGGATAGAGAATATGTACATAAAGATATATGAATGAGTGGTGGTACAGAACGGCATAGGCAAGATGCAGTAGATGGTATAGAGTACGGTATATACATATGAGATGAGTACTGTAGGGTATGCAAACATAAAGTGGCATAGTTTAAAGTGGCTAGTGGTACATGTATTACATAAAGATGGCAAGATGCAGTAGATGATATAGAGTACAGTATATACATATGAGATGGGTAATGTAGGGTATGTAAACATTATATTAAGTGGCATTGTTTAAAGTGGCTAGTGGTACATTTTTACATAATTTCCATCAATTCCCATTTTTAAAGTGGCTGGAGTTGAGTCAGTATGTTGGCAGCGGCCGCTAAATGTTAGTGGTGGCTGTTTAACAGTCTGATGGCCTTGAGATAGAAGCTGTTTTTCAGTCTCTCGGTCCCTGCTTTGATGCACCTGTACTGACCTCGCCTTCTGGATGATAGCGGGGTGAACAGGCAGTGGCTTGGGTGGTTGTTGTCCTTGATGATCTTTATGGCCTTCCTGTGACATCGGGTGGTGTAGGTGTCCTGGAGGGCAGGTAGTTTGCCCCCGGTGATGCGTTCTGCAGACCTCACTACCCTCTGGAGAGCCTTACGGTTGTGGGCGGAGCAGTTGCCGTACCAGGCGGTGATACAGCCCGACAGGATGCTCTCGATTGTGCATCTGTAGAAGTTTGTGAGTGCTTTTGGTGACAAGTCGAATTTCTTCAGCCTCCTGAGGTTGAAGAGGCGCTGCTGCGCCTTCTTCACGACGCTGTCTGTGTGGGTGGACCAATTCAGTTTGTCCGTGATGTGTACACCGAGGAACTTAAAACTTTCCACCTTCTCCACTACTGACCCGTCGATGTGGATAGGGGGGTGCTCCCTCTGCTGTTTCCTGAAGTCCACAATCATCTCCTTTGTTTTGTTGACGTTGAGTGTGAGGTTATTTTCCTGACACCACACTCCGAGGGCCCTCACCTCCTCCCTGTAGGCCGTCTCGTCGTTGTTGGTAATCAAGCCTACCACTGTAGTGTCATCCGCAAACTTGATGATTGAGTTGGAGGCGTGCATGGCCACGCAGTCGTGGGTGAACAGGGAGTACAGGAGAGGGCTCAGAACGCACCCTTGTGGGGCCCCAGTGTTGAGGATCAGCGGGGTGGAGATGTTGTTACCTACCCTCACCACCTGGGGGCGGCCCGTCAGGAAGTCCAGGACCCAGTTGCACAGGGCGGGATCGAGACCCAGGGTCTCGAGCTTGATGACGAGTTTGGAGGGTACTATGGTGTTAAATGCTGAGCTGTAATCGATGAACAGCATTCTCACATGGGTATTCCTCTTGTCCAGATGGGTTAGGGCAGTGTGCAGTGTGGTTGCGATTGCGTCGTCTGTGGACCTATTGGGTCGGTAAGCAAATTGGAGTGGGTCTAGGGTGTCCGGTAGGGTGGAGGTGATATGGTCCTTGACTAGTCTCTCAAAGCACTTCATGATGACGGAAGTGAGTGCTACGGGGCGGTAGTCGTTTAGCTCAGTTACCTTAACTTTCTTGGGAACAGGAACAATGGTGGCCCTCTTGAAGCATGTGGGAACAGCAGACTGGGATAAGGATTGATTGAATATGTCCGTAAACACACCAGCCAGCTGGTCTGCGCATGCTCTGAGGACGCGGCTGGGAATTGCCGTCTGGGCCTGCAGCCTTGCGAGGGTTAACACGTTTAAATGTTTTACTCACCTCGGCTGCAGTGAAGGAGAGCCCGCAGGTTCTGTTAGGGGGCCGTGTCAGTGGCACTGTATTGTCCTCAAAGCGGGCAAAAAAGTTGTTTAGCCTGTCTGGGAGCAAGACATCCTGGTCCGCGACGGGGCTGGTTTTCTTTTTGTAATCCGTGATTGACTGTAGACCCTGCCACATACCTCTTGTGTCTGAGCTGTTGAATTGCGACTCGATTTTGTCTCTGTACTGGGACTTAGCCTGTTTGATTGCCTTGCGGAGAGAATAGCTACACTGTTTGTATTCGGTCATGCTTCCGGTCACCTTGCCCTGGTTAAAAGCAGTGGTTCGCGCTTTCAGTTTCACGCGAATGCTGCCGTCAATCCACGGTTTCTGGTTTGGGAATGTTTTAATCGTTGCTGTGGGTACGACATCGTCAATGCACTTCCTAATGAACTCGCTCACCGAATCAGCATATTCGTCAATATTGTTGTTGGACGCAATGCGGAACATATTCCAATCCGCGTGATCGAAGCAGTCTTGAAGCGTGGAATCAGATTGGTCGGACCAGCGTTGAACAGACCTGAGCGCGGGAGCTTGTTGTTTTAGTTTCTGTTTGTAGGCTGGAATCAACAAAATGGAGTCGTGGTCAGCTTTTCCGAAAGGGGGGCGGGGGAGGGCCTTATATGCGTCGCGGAAATTAGTATAACAATGATCTAGGGTTTTTCCAGCCCTGGTAGCACAATCGATATGCTGATAGAATTTAGGGAGTTTTGTTTTTAGATTAGCCTTGTTAAAATCCCCAGCTACGATGAATGCAGCCTCAGGGTGTGTGGTTTCCAGTTTACAAAGAGTCAGATAAAGTTCGTTCAGGGCCATCGATGTGTCTGCTTGGGGGGGAATATATACGGCTGTGATTATGATCGAAGAGAATTCCCTTGGTAGATAATGCGGTCGACATTTGATTGTGAGGAGTTCTAGATCAGGTGAACAGAATGACTTGAGTTCCTGTGTGTTGTTATGATGATCACACCACGTCTCGTTAATCATAAGGCATACCCCCCCGCCCCTCTTCTTACCAGAAAGATGTTTGTTTCTGTCGGCGCGATGCATGAAGAAACCAGCTGGCTGCACCGACTCCGTTAGCTTCTCTTGAGTTAGCCATGTTTCCGTGAAGCAGAGCACGTTGCAATCCCTGATGTCTCTCTGGAATGCTACCCGTGCTCGGATTTCATCAACCTTATTGTCAAGAGACTGGACATTGGCGAGTAGTATGCTAGGGAGTGGAGCGCGATGTGCCCGTCTCCGAAGCCTGACCAAGAGACCGCTACGTTTGCCCCTTTTACGGCGTCGCATAGGGTCCCCGGCTGGGATCAGATCCATTGTATTGGGTGGAAGGCAAAACACTGGATCCGTTTCGGGAAAGTCATATTCCTGGTTATAACGATGGTGAGTTGACGTTAATCGTATATTCAGTAGTTCCTCCCGACTGTATGTAATGAAACCTAAGATTACCTGGGGTACCGATGTAAGAAATAACACATAAAAAAACAAAATACTGCATATTTTCCAAGGAACGCGAAGCGAGGCGGCCATCTCGGTCGGCGCCATCTTTGAAGTTAACCAGATATAGATGGGCTATGTACAGGTGCAGTAATCTATGAGCTGCTCTGACAGCTGGTGCTTAAAGCTAGTGAGGGAGATAAGTGTTTCCAGTTTCAGAGATTTTTGTAGTTCGTTCCAGTCATTGGCAGCAGAGAACTGGAAGGAGAGGCGGCCAAAGGAAGAATTGGTTTTGGGGGTGACCAGAGAGATATACCTGCTGGAGCGCGTGCTACAGGTGGGTGCTGCTATGGTGACCAGCGAGCTGAGATAAGGGGGGACTTTACCTAGCAGGGTCTTGTAGATGACCTGGAGCCAGTGGGTTTGGGGACGAGTATGAAGCGAGGGCCAGCCAACGAGAGTGTACAGGTCGCAGTGGTGGGTAGTATATGGGGCTTTGGTGACAAAACGGATGGCACTGTGATAGACTGCATCCAATTTATTGAGTAGGGTTTTGGAGGCTATTTTGTAAATGACATCACTGAAGTCGAGGATTGGTAGGATGGTTAGTTTTACAAGGGTATGTTTGGCAGCATGAGTGAAGGATGCTTTGTTGCGGAATAGGAAGCCAATTCTAGATTTAACTTTGGATTGGAGATGTTTGATGTGAGTCTGGAAGGAGAGTTTACAGTCTAACCAGACACCTAGGTATTTGTAGTTGTCCACATATTCTAAGTCAGAGCCGTCCAGAGTAGTGATGTTGGACAGGCGGGCAGGTGCAGGCAGCGATCGGTTGAAGAGCATGCATTTAGTTTTACTTGTATTTAAGAGCAGTTGGAGACCACGGAAGTAGAGTTGTATGGCATTGAAGCTCGCCTGGAGGGTTGTTAACACAGTGTCAAAAGAAGGGCCAGAAGTATACAGAATAGTGTCGTCTGCGTAGAGGTGGATCAGAGACTCACCAGCAGCAAGAGCGACATCATTGATGTATACAGAGAAAAAAGTCGGCTTGAGAATTGAACCCTGTGGTACCCCCATAGAGACTGCCAGAGGTCCGGACAACAGGCCTTCCAATTTGACACACTGAACTCTGTCTGCGAAGTAGTTGGTGAACCAGGCGAGACAGTCATTTGAGAAACCAAGGCTGTTGAGTCTGCCGATAAGAATACGGTGATTGACAGAGTCGAAAGCCTTGGCCAGGTCGATGAAGACGGCTGCACAGTACTGTCTTTTATCGATGGCGGTTATGATATCGTTTAGTACCTTGAGCGTGGCTGAGGTGCACCCATGACCAGCTCGGAAACTGGATTGCACAGCGGAGAAGGTACGGTGGGATTCGAAATGGTCAGTGATCTGTTTATTAACTTGGCTTTCGAAGACTTTAGAAAGGCAGGGCAGGATGGATATAGGTCTATAACAGTTCGGGTCTAGAGTGTCACCCCCTTTGAAGAGGGGGATGACCGCGGCAGCATTCCAATCTTTAGGGATCTCGGACGATACGAAAGAGAGGTTGAACAGACTGGTAATAGGGGTTGCAACAATGGCGGCGGATAATTTTAGAAAGAGAGGGTCCAGATTGTCTAGCCCAGCTGATTTGTACGGGTCCAGTTTTTGCAGCTCTTTCAGAACATCTGCTACCTGGATTTGGGTGAAGGAGAAGCTGGGGAGGCTCGGGCAAGTAGCTGCGGGGTGTGCGGAGCTGTTGGCCGGAGTTGGGGTAGCCAGGAAGAAAACATGGCCAGCCGTAGAGAAATGCTTATTGAAATGTTCGATTATCATGGATTTATCGGTGGTGACCGTGTTACCTAGCCTCAATGCAGTGGGCAGCTGGGAGGAGGTGCTCTTGTTCTCCATGGACTTTACAGTGTCCCAAAACGTTTTGGAGTTAGAGCTACACTGTGCAAATTTCTGGTTGAAAAATCTACCAGACACAGTCTGGTACCAATCAACATGACAGCCTTGAGTTGGGGAGGAGTGAGCACTTTGGGGTAGCGGTCAGGTCAGATGAAGTGAGGAAGAACAGATATCACAAAGGTTCTGTCTAGCAACAGAGATGCATTGGCTGTTCAGAGGTGTAGGAGTAGACTCAGCATAGGAGAAAGGATTAAATATCAGTGCTTGTGTGAATATGTTTTTTGTCTAATGCAGCTGTCTTGACCCTCTGGGAAGAATAAACTTGGTTTAAGCTTTCATAGTGTCCGTCGAGTTTTTACTCTGAGAATTAGAACCTAACAGTTCGGTTCACCACGATTTGCAGTCGAACTAGAGATTCTGAATCAGTGAAACAGAAACAAGGTAGGCACAGTTCCTACACCTGTTATCACTAATTCTGACATCTTGGGGAGATGAGAGTCGTACGCTGAACCAATTATAGGGTACGGACCTAGAAAGCCTGAGCTTATTCAGTAGTCCCATTGTAATTATGACCGGTCGTAGTCTTAGGGGGTAAGACCCGGGCGGGGTTGGTTACCTGCTAATACCTGTAACGAGTGGGTGAAAGTCTCAGCCGCAGTGGACATGCGGCAGTAGAGTGGGTGTGGATGGATAAAATGACATGCTTGTGTACTAGGATAAAAAGTTGCCATTCAGGGTTAGAAGAAAAGCATTAAGATACTCGAACGCTGTTGGATTTGGTTGTATTAGCAATAAAGAGAGCAATAAAGAGAGGTTGGTTTTATACCCTGTTAAGGTGGGGAACCATGACAGATTATGTGGAAATAGGAAGACAAGTGTGAATCATTTTGGTAATGTGTGTTATCAACAACAGTGATATTTGAACAGATTGGAGATGACTATCCATAACAATGAAATCCTTCATACAGTGAGGTTAGGGTAGGTTACCATGCTTGTCCTGAACCACAGCTGTAGACACAGCCTCCTCCAGGTCCTCAGACACTAGCTTGGAGATCCGTTACAGGATGTCTGTCACCCCACTGAGCCCCTATTGCAGGTTAGGGGTCACATCCACTTGAATGTCCTTCATATGACGAACCTCCTACAGAGCAAATGAGGAAAATATGATATATTATGATTTATGTTAGTATCAATACAATATGGGAATTTTATCCCAAAGCTACCTACAGCTAACATATATATTTATGTATGTGATCTATGTAAATAAAGGAATATAACACAGCTGTAAAACTGTGAAGGACTATATGGTGGAGGCCTACCCATTTCCCAGGAGCATTGTAAAAAGTGGATTTGGGTATTTCCCCCTAATATCTTTGAAGATTACACCTAAAATATTTAGGCCTACTTCTTTCTACTGCTGAGCTGAGACCATTAGGGTTAAACATTACAGATATAAATGCAATATATGGAGTAGAAAAGATTGCCTGCACAACATACGTTCTACATGGTCTATTTCTATCTGAATGTAACACCTCAATCAAGCATGTTAATTGATCGTTAAGTCATGTTTGTCAGGTAAAAGGTCATTAGTGGCCTATATAAGCCTCATACAGGCCATGTGAAGACATTACCTGTTGATAGCACAGACTATTTTCATGATCATGGGAGGTGTGAGAGAATTGCTGCTCTTTGTGGTGACTGTGGGGGTTGTGAAAGGTTGGTTCACTAATGTTTTATTTGGATAGAAGGGATTTGGTTGGGAAATAATCTCAACTTTATCAGTTGGAGATAAAAATTTGACGTTCTGTTTGTTCCGCATTGGTCGTCTGCTATTATTAATATGTAACTATTTTGTGTCAACACTTTCTCCTCAGTTTCTTGTTACCCTGTTGGAAAGTCCCAGAAGCTAGAGCAAGTCTCTCTGCAGAGGAGACTTGGAGGTAAGTGTTTCTTTCCACAACCCTTCTAGCTTTGTACTGTGTCTATGGTGCTGCTGTGTTTGACACTCATTCAACACCATAGAGTAACTCAGTTGTCTAAATAATGTTGTCAAACCCTTTGATTTGGTCATTTTGCTTGTGTACCTTAACCTACGTTTTTCAGAGCTGTCATCAAATGACGTCTCCATTGTGCATGCCCTGGCCTTGCTCCGATCCATAGGGTCTGACGCTAAACAAGACAGAGAAGGTGTGGCCTGAAACATATACTTTGAAATCTGTGTTGGGTTCATGTTGCTCAACATTCGAATGGCAATTTGGCCTAGACCGTGTAGAACAGCTGTGTTGCTGTAGAATACCCAACTGCTCCTTTATGTTTACTCTCTAGAGTATTTTGAGACTAATGAAGTAGAATCCCAAGCTTCTCCAAACCACGGTAGCTCTACGGCAAATGATGCCCTGTCCTCTGACGACGCTGCCTCTGAAGCTGCCACTGGCCCGTCTGACGACGCTGCCTCTGAAGCTGCCACGGGCCCGTCTGACGACGCTGCCTCTGAAGCTGCCACGGGCCCGTCTGACGACGCTGCCACGGGCCCGTCTGACGACGCTGCCTCTGAAGCTGCCACGGGCCCGTCTGACGACGCTGCCTCTGAAGCTGCCACCGGCCCGTCTGACGACGCCACCTCTGAAGCTGCCACTGGCCCGTCTGACGACGCTACCTCTGAAGCTGCCACTGGCCCGTCTGACGACGCTACCTCTGAAGCTGCCACTGGCCCGTCTGACGACGCTACCTCTGAAGCTGCCACTGGCCCGTCTGACGACGCTACCTCTGAAGCTGCCACTGGCCCGTCTGACGACGCTACCTCTGAAGCTGCCACTGGCCCGTCTGACGACGCTACCTCTGAAGCTGCCACTGGCCCGTCTGACGACGCTACCTCTGAAGCTGCCACTGGCCCGTCTGACGACGCTACCTCTGAAGCTGCCACTGGCCCGTCTGACGACGCTACCTCTGAAGCTGCCACTGGCCCGTCTGACGACGCTACCTCTGAAGCTGCCACCGGCCCGTCTGACGACGCTACCTCTGAAGCTGCCACCGGCCCGTCTGACGACGCTACCTCTGAAGCTGCCACCGGCCCGTCTGACGACGCTACCTCTGAAGCTGCCACCGGCCCGTCTGACGACGCTACCTCTGAAGCTGCGACCGGCCAGTCTGACGACGCTACCTCTGAAGCTGCGACCGGCCAGTCTGACGACGCAACCTCTGAAGCTGCGACCGGCCAGTCTGACGACGCTACCTCTGAAGCTGCCACCGGCCCGTCTGACGACGCTACCTCTGAAGCTGCCACCGGCCCGTCTGACGACGCTACCTCTGAAGCTGCCACCGGCCCGTCTGACCATGCCATTGAGGAACTGTTCACTTCTGCATCTGAGCCCCCGTTGACCACAATCATGGATATCTGACGTGGGACATGGTGCTCGGGGTCCATGCAAGTGTTCATGGGTTTTCTAGTCCAGGTTGTGTGTGTAACTGCATTTTCTTGTTTTGGCATCAATTAAACGCTAACTGTAATAATTGTGTCCTCAGTATTGTTTTGACGGTTCTGACTTGGAGTTGTGGTCTTTGACCTGACATGAGTAACTGGTGATGGCACCATTTATTTTTCATTATAACCATGCTTTGGCATCAGCAATATATGTCTACTTTGACCCCTGTGCTTAAACTACCATTTGACTTAAGCTACATTTGGTCAAATCATGCTAGTAGCATCACATGATGTGGAATGGGTTCTTGTTCATTTAAACTTGATGTTTGTGGAACTGAGTGTTTGGGGTTGGTACATATGAGGCTGCTAGAATTGGGTTTAATGTGTCAGTGCTAACTAATATCACGGTTGTCAACTTGCATTTAAATGACACTGCTGGGTGTCTTCTCTCGTAACTGACTTGGTTTCCTATTAGTGAATGCTTAAATATAAAACCAGCTCTCGTATCATTAGCCCATCGTTTTGGCGGGGTGTCTTCATATCCCAGTGCCAATCCAAACTTTCAGGTTTAAATAAGTCAATGCTAACCTGTCTTAGCTGGCAGGTTGCTATCAAGTCCAGGCTCTCCTAGAGTTGCTTGTAGCGCTGCTATCCTAGGGTTTGAGGGCAGGAACAGTTTGACCAGGATTTCCCGCCCACTCTGATTTACATGGGATAAACCATTGGAAGAAACCGGTAAATTTCTATGAAGCGTGAGGAAGTCTGTTCATACAGGCCTTCTCTAGCCGCATGATGAACGCTCAGGGTGTGCGTCGTAGCAAACCGTACTTAGTCGCCATGAATGAAAAAATTACGTACACGCAACCTTTAAATGCAGTTAATACAGCAACAAAATTGGCTTCTACTTTTGAGCTACCGGTAGGTATCTGCTGTAATTCAAACATTTCTATGGCACCGCTTTACTCAATTATGCCAACCAAATCCAGATAGCAAATGTTCTGAAAGCGCTGCAAAACCTGGACCCATACAAATCAGCTGGGCTTGACAATTTAGACCAGGGGTGTCAAACTCATTCCACGGATTCCTAGTGTCTGCAGGTTTTTTGTTTTTCCTTTCAATAAAGCCCTAGACAACCAGGTGTGGGGAGTTCCTAACTAATTAGTGATGTTAATTCATCAATCAAGTGTAAGGGAGGAGAGAACCCGCAGACACTCGGCCCCCCGTGGTATGAGTTTGACACCTGTGATCTAGACCCTCAATTTCTGAAACTATCCGCCGCCATTGTCGCAACCCCTATTACCAGCCTGTTCAACATCTCATATCGTCTGAGATCCCCAAGGATTGGAAAGCTGCCGTGGTCAGAAAGCCAAGTTAATAAACAGATCACTGACCATCTCGAATTCCGCTGTGCAATCCCGTTTCCGAGCCGGTCACGGGTGCACCTCAGCCACGCTCAAGGTACTAAACGATATAACCGCCATCGATAAAAGACATTACTGTGCAGCCGTCTTCATCGACCTGGCCATGGCTTTCGACTGTCAATCACCATATTCTTATCGGCAGACTCGGTAGCCTCGGTTTATCTGATGACTGCCTTGCCTGGTTCACCAACTACTTTGCAGACAGAGCTCAGTGTGTCAAATCGGAGGGCATGTTGTCTGGTCCTCTGGCAGTCTCTATGGGGGTACCACAGGGTTCAATTCTCGGGCCGACTCTTTTCTCTGTATATATCAATGATGTTGCTCTTGCTGCGGGCGATTCCCTGATCCACCTCTACGCAGACAACACCATTCTGTATACTTCTGGCCATTCCTTGGACACTGTGCTATCTAACCTCCAAATGAGCTTCAATGCCATACAACACTCCTTCCGTGGCCTCCAACTGCTCTTAAACGCTAGTAAAACCAAATGCATGCTTTTCAACCGTTCGCTGCTTGCACCCGCCCGCCCGACTAGCATCACCACCCTGGACGGTTCCGACCTAGAATATGTGGACATCTATAAATACCTAGGTGTCTGGCTAGACTGTAAACTCTCCTTCCAGACTCATATTAAACATCTCCAATCCAAAATCAAATCAAGAATCGGCTTTCTATTTCGCAACAAAGCCTCCTTCACTCACGCCGCCAAACTTACCCTAGTAAAACTGACAATCCTACCGATCCTCGACTTCGGCGATGTCATCTACAAAATAGCTTCCAATACTCTACTCAGCAAACTAGATGCAGTTTATCATAGTGCCATCCGTTGTGTTACTAAAACACCTTATACCACCCACCACTGCGACCTGTATGCTCTAGTCGGCTGGCCCTCGCTACATATTCGTCGCCAGACATGCTGGCTCCAGGTCATCTATAAGTCCATGCTAGGTAAAGCTCCACCTTATCTCAGTTCACTGGTCAGGCTAACAACACCCACCCGTAGCACGCGCTCCAGCAGGTATATCTCACTGATCATCCCAAAAGCCAACACCCCGTTTGGCCGCCTTTCCTTCCAGTTCTCTGCTGCCTGTGACTGGAACGTATTGCAAAAATCGCTGAAACTGGAGACTTTTATTTCCCTCACCAACTTTAAACATCTGCTATCTGAGCAGCTAACCGATCGCTGCATCTGTAAACAGCCCACCCAATTTACCTACCTCATCCCCTTACTGTTTTTATTTATTTACTTTTCTGCTCTTTTGCACACCAGTATCTCTACTTGCACATGATCATCTGATGATTTATCACTCCAGTGTTAATCTGCTAAATTGTAATTATTCGCTCCTATGGCCTATTTATTGCCTACCTCCTCATGCCTTTTGCACACAATGTATATAGACTCATTTTTTCCCCCTACTGTGTTATTGACTTGTTTATTGTTTACTCCATGTGTAACTCTGTGTTGTTGTCTGTTCACACTGCTATGCTTTATCTTGGCCAGGTCGCAGTTGTAAATGAGAACTTGTTCTCAACTAGCCTACCTGGTTAAATAAAGGTGAAATAAATAAATAAATTCAGCGTGTTTTGAAGCAAGTTAAACCGTTATGGGCTATGCAAATTATTTTGTTTTCTACAGGGTAGGCCTTCCAGGTTATTTTATGTAGTCTAAGTTTGTGTATTGAATGTTATTCTACATTTGTTTGTCTGGGTCTCGAGAATCAGTTACCCTTTCTGACCAAGTCTGTAAAATAATGCGAGAACTGGGGGTATTTTGTCTTGAATAGAAGTAATAACGGAGAAGAATGGCAGGGTCTTGACAAGATTATTTAATTTGATTGTGTAGTCCACGTTTGTGTAGGCTCACGTTTAGTTGATGCTGTGACTAAATGAATATTAACTTGATCATTTACTTTATTGCTGGAGAACAGATGCAATAGGTAGGATTGAGAAGATTTGATGTAAATATAGCCTACCTTAGAATGGCACATGATAAACTGCGGGTTTAGATTCACTGCAATTGATCAACTGCTGCGCTATCCAGTGGGCTGAATCTCCGCTACAGCGTAACTGTTACATTATAGGAGATTCAGATTTGTTTCCTCTGACAAAATCATCACAATAACCGAAGTATAAACAGCCACAACCTTCCCAAATTCCCTTGATAGCCAGGTGCAAGGGGAGAGGAAAGGACCGAAATGCATCTTTCAGTGAAGGGTAGCATCCTGTAATCACCTCATTTGACCCGTCGGCCAACAGTGGCTCATAGACCTGTTAAAACGAACTATTAATGAAATAGTGTGGTGACTGAGTTGATTAATATGCAACAAATACAAGAACCCATTAGTGTATTTCTCCATGTAGAGTGGTATAATCATGTTGCATTTTATTTGCTGCTTAACACCCTGCATCCCACAGCTGGCTTGCTTCTGAAGCTAAGCAGGGTGGTCAGTGGTCAGTCAATGGTCAGTCCCTAGATTGGAGACCAGTTGCTGCTGGAAGTGGTGTTGGAGGGCCAGTAGGAGTCACTCTTTCCTCTGGTCTAAAATAATATCCCAGGGCAGTGATTGGGGACAGGTGCTGTCTTTCGGGTGGGACGTTAAACATGTGTCCTGACTCTCTGTGGTCACTAAAGATCCCATGGCACTTATTGTTAGAGTAGGGGTGTTAACCCTGGTGTCCTGGCTAAATTCCCGATCTGGTCCTCATACCATCACGGTCACCTAATCATCCCAAGATTACTATTGGCTCATTCAATCCCCTCTCCCCTGTAACTATTCCCCAGGTCGTTTAACTTTCACACATTAACAAGTCCTATACAGCATATGAAAGGTACACATCTCGTGAATCCAGCCAACATGTCCGATTTTTTAAATGTTTTACAGGGAAGACAAAATATGTAAATCTATTAGCTAACCACCTTAGCAAAAGACTCCACTTTTATTACTCCATCAGTTTGACTCCATCAGTAGCTATCACAAATTCGGCCAAATAAAGATATAAATAGCCACTAACCAAGAAACAACCTCATCAGATGACAGTTTGATAACATATTTATTGTATAGCATATGTTTTTTTCGAAAAATGTGCATATTTCAGGTATAAATCGTAGTTTACATTGCAGCTACAGTCAGAAATTGCACCGAAAGCAGATAGAAAAATTACAGACACCAACGCCAAATAACTAAATACTCATCATAAAACATTTCTGAAAAATACATAGTGTACAGCAATTGAAAGACAGGCATCTTGTGATTCCAGACAATATTTCCGATTTATCAAGTGTTTTACAGCGAAAACACAATATAGCGTTATATTAGCGTAGCCACAATAGCCAGAAACACTTGGGCGCCGACGACCAGTTCACATGCGTGACAGATATTAGAAATAGCATCATAAAATGTTTCTTACTTTTGGTGATCTTCCGTCAGAATGTTGTACAAGGTGTCCTTTGTCCAGAACAGTCGTTGTTTGGATCTGGAACGGCAAATTTCCCTCTTGATTTAGCATGGGCACTTGCCAGGTGGCACGGATCTCTCCAACGTCAACAAAGTCAGAGAACGGAACACGGCAAAACTCCCGAAAAAATTTCAATAATCTGATTAAACTATATTGAAAAAACATACTTTACGATGATATCTTCACATGTATCAAATAATATCTAAACCGGAGATGTTAGTCGTCCATAACGACAGCTAAACAGAAGGCAAATCCATGTCCTCTTTCGCGCGCTCCAGAAACAGGAAATGGACGGTCACGTCATACAAAGAGCTTTAATTCCACCTCAGACCAAGATAGACACGAAATTTCTTCTCTCACTGCCTCTTGACAACCAGGGGAAGGTGTATGAAGTGTACGTAGACTCTTACGTTCATTGCCCATGTATAGGCATGAAGTTGAACAGAGCATCGATTTCTGACATTCCACTTCCTGGTCAGGAAATGTGCTGCAGAAGGAGTTCTGTTTCACTCAGAGAAATAATTCAAACGGTTTTAGAAACTAGAGAGTGTTTTCTATCCAATAGTAATAATAATATGCATATTGTACGAGCAAGAACTGAGTACGAGGCCGTTTGAAATGGGCAAGATTTAGCTGGCTACTCAATACTGCCCCTTGCAGCCATAAGAAGTTTTAAGAATGATGATATGAGAGAGACTTCCGCCAATGGCGAAGCTCTAACAAGACGCATCTGCGTAGTGTCTTCGAACTTTCAAACAGTTTTAAGGCATTTTGACATTGTTAAACTGTTCGTTAATAGTGCGTTGGAAGTTAAAACATTTATTGTATCGCCAAAACAAAATATGCCAAATATGTCAAAGCCTCAGACGAGGCATGGAAAAATGCCCCTCTCTGACAGCCCTTCATCGGCCTCGGCGGATGCTAGCTCGGGAAGAAGCACCAGCATGGTTCAGAATGGAGATGGACAAGGGTATAACAAAAATAAATCCAAGAGACACTTTCTGAACCCCTCAGCAAAATTGATGTACTGGTCGATAAACTCCACGAAGACCATAAAGTCACAAATGGACGAGTGACAAAGTTAGAAAAAACCATGCTGACCACCAGGCTAACATCCTGGACGTCCGTGAGGACGTGGACCAAAAATACAAGAAGTTGGAAGACTATTATGAACATTTCCAAAGGCACTCGAATTTGAGACTTCAAGGTTTCCCGGAGGTCGACCTGTTCACTGGACGTGCTACCTTGTCCCAGACCTGCTGTTTTCAACTCTCTAGAGACGGCAGAAGCGGTAGAGATACTCTGAATGATCGGCTATGAAAAGCCAAATGACATTTACTCCTGAGGTGCTGACCTGTTTCACCCTCTACAACCACTGTGATTATTATTATCTGACCCTGCTGGTCATCTATGAACTTTTGAACATCTTGCCCATGTTCTGTTATAATCTCCACCCGGCACAGCCAGAAGAGGACTGGCCACCCCTCATAGCCTGGTTCCTCTCTAGGTTTCTTCCTAGGTTTTGACCTTCCTAGGGAGTTTGTCCTAGCTACCGTGCTTCTACACCTGCATTGCTTGCTGTTTGGGGTTTTAGGCTGGGTTTCTGTACAGCACTTTGTGACATCAGTTGATGTAAGAAGGGCTTCATAAATACATTTGATTGATTGACAGTGATGAGCTTTGAGTGCACTATGGTGTTGAACGCTGAGCTGTAGTCAATGAATAGCATTCTCACATAGGTGTTCCTTTTGTCCAGGTGTGAAAGGGCAGTGTGGAGTGCCATAGAGATTGCATCATCTGTGGATCTGTTGGGGCGGTATGCAAATTGGAGTAGGTTTAGGGTTTCTAGGATAATGGTATTGATGTGAGCCATGACCAGCCTTTCAAAAACACAGACGTGAGTGCTACGGGTCGGTAGTTATTTAGGCAGGTTACCTTAGTCTTCTTGGGCACAGGGACTATGGTGCAATGCTTGAAACATGTTGGTATTACAGACTCAGACAGGGAGAGGTTGAAAATGTCAGTGAAGATGCTTGCCAGTTGGTCAGCGCATGCTCGGGTACACATCCTGGTAATCCGTCTGGCCCTGTGGTCTTGTGAATGTTGACCTGTTTAAAGGTCTTACTCACATCAGCTGTGGAGAATGTGATCGCACAGTAGTCCGGAACAGCTGGTGCTCTCATGCATGTTACAGTGTTACTTGCTTCGAAGCGAGCATATAAATAATTTAGCTCGTCTGGTAGGCTCGTGTCACTGGGCTGCTCTCGGCTGTGCTTCCCTTTGTAGTCTGTAATAGTTTGCAAACCCTGCCACATCCGACCAGCATCGGAGCTGGTGTAGTATGATGTGATCTTTGTCCTGTATTGATGCTTTGCCTGGTTGATGGTTCGTCGGAGGGCATAGCGGGATTTCTTATAAGCTTCCAGGTTAGAGTCCCGCTCCTTGAAAGCGGCAGCTCTACCCTTTTAGCTAAGGTTGGATTTTGCCTGTAATCCATGACTTCTGGTTGGGTTATGTACGTATAGTCACTGTGGGGATGACGTCATCGATGCACTTATTGATGAAGCCAGTGACGGATGTGGTGTAATCCTCAATGCCATCAGAAGAATCTCAGAAAATATTCCAGTCTGTGCTAGCAAAACAGTCCTGTAGTTTAGCATCTGCCTCATCTGACCACTTTTTTATTGATCTAGTCACTGGTGCTTCCTGCTTTAATTGTTGCTTGTAAGCAGGAATCCGGAGGATAGAAATATGGTCAGATTAGCCAAATGGAGAGCGAGGGAGAGCTTTGTATGCATCATTGAATATGGAGTAAAGGTGGTCCAGAGTTTCTTTTCCTCTGGTTGCACATTTAACATGTTGATAGAGAGAGAGACAATACATTCCTGATCAGGTCACTTGGTTAGGAAAACCCCCTGACCCAACACACTGTGTCCCGACACACTGGGTCCCAACCCCCTGGCTCCAACCTCCTGGATCCAATCCCCTGGTCCCAACACACTGGCCCCAATCCCCTGATCCAACCTCCATCTCTTCATTACTTGAAGGAAATCATTCTCGAACACACTAGAGCTCTGTCTTTTCGTGGAGTTGTAATTGAACAGTGACTACACAGTTGAATGTGGGTAGGTGTATGTATGCATTGACTCACATCCACCCCAAGGTCCAGGAGGTACTTGACCATGCTGATCATGCCGCTGCAGAGTGGAGAGGGGTGTAGGCCCTCTTGTCTTTACAGGACACCTCTGATCCATGAGAGGCCAGCAGTTTCACCACCTCAATGTGCCCTATGGGGGGGAAAAGAGAGACAAAGAGAGAAACAGAGATGGAGAGAGAGACAGACAGATGGAGAGAGACAGAGAGATAGGCAGAGATATAGAGGGAGAGAGAGGTTAGTTTACAGTGGTACACAGCACCATTAGCAATACCTACATCGTGTTAGTACAATTGAAACCTACATCTTATCAACATATTCAGTCCATCATTCTGACATAATAACACACTAGAGGTGGACCATACAGCTGAGCTGTGAGTCTGGATGGATTGCTGGGCGGTCCTTCTTGTGGATTGCTGGGCGGTCCTTCTTGTCAAAAGTATTAATGTTGGCTCCTCTGGAGAGAAGCAGCATCACCATCTAACAGTAAAAGGAGAGAGAAACAAAACACAGGCTGAGGAAAACTAAAGCAAGATCTGCTCAAATCTGGCGTCAAAGCCTCTCTTGAACAAACTCAAGCATACAACTAGGGCTGTGACGGTCATGGGACTTCAGGTGTCGGTGATTGACGTGTGGTGTGTACACAGTCATCGACATAACTGACAGCCCTTTAAAGCATTCAATGCATCTTCACATTTACAGACTTTTGTAAGATAGCTGACTATTGCTAATGTGATTAGTAAATTGGATATTCATCATTTAGGCTAATAATATAACTCAATCACTGTTCGCAAAAAAACGGCTGTTCAATGCAGCGCGTGGTGGAGTAAGGCTAGGCTAGGCTATGTCAGATATGTTTCTCTTCACAGGATTTTTTCCCTTGTTAAAATATTTTTTATCATGCAATTCTACTACACTTTATATGACTATAGAGATTAGCAGAATCTTTTTCAATATGACTTTAAAGTGGCACTGACTCAGGGATAAAGAAAGTGAATATGCACACTCACCGGGGATATAGCCAATGGCAAAAATACTGTTCGCTCAATTAAGTTGAGAATTTTGATAACTAAAAGACAGATTAGTCTTTTCATTGTCTTCTCTTTGAAGCAATAGCCAATTGCTTTCCAAACTATGTTAGCCTGAGATAGTGTTCAGTCTTTCGTGAGATGCACTGTCAGGCTCATGTAAGAAGTCATATTTACACTTGACCACGTCTGTGATCAGTGCAAAAAAAATGGACGTCCTTTAGCTCTGTCCGAACCTCCCCCTTCATCTTGAAAAAGAAAGGTTTGGGAAACCCTGCTTTAACAGGCTAAAACTATTTTATACCGGTCTTATTTTGAGACTAAGCCTACTCCAGCCTATAAGAACAAGGAGGAATGTCATAAAGTAAGTAGAACCAGATCATGAACTACAGTACTGTAAAGTGACAGATACTGAACAAGGTGCATACGGCTGATGGAAGGAGGCATCTGTTCTTAAATTGCTGGAGCACAGAAAGGATGTGTCCAGAACACATCCTACCTTTCCCAATGATGAGTAAAGACCGTTTGGCCTACCTTTCCCAATGATGAGTAAAGACCGCTTGGCCTACCTTTCCCAATGATGAGTAAAGACCGCTTGGCCTACCTTTACCAATGATGAGTAAAGACCGCTTGGCCTACCTTTCCCAATGATGAGTAAAGGACGTTTGGCCTACCTTTCCCAATGATGAGTAAAGACCGTTTGGCCTACCTTTCCCAATGATGAGTAAAGGCCGCTTGGCCTACCTTTCCCAATGATGAGTAAAGACCGTTTGGCCTACCTTTCCCAATGATGAGTAAAGGCCGCTTGGCCTACCTTTCCCAATGATGAGTAAAGGCCGCTTGGCCTACCTTTCCCAATGATGAGTAAAGACCGCTTGGCCTACCTTTACCAATGATGAGTAAAGACCGCTTGGCCTACCTTTCCCAATGATGAGCAAAGACCGCTTGGCCTACCTTTACCAATGATGAGTAAAGACCGTTTGGCCTACCTTTCCCAATGATGAGTAAAGACCGCTTGGCCTACCTTTCCCAATGATGAGTAAAGACCATTTGGCCTACCTTTCCCAATGATGAGTAAAGACCGCTTGGCCTACCTTTCCCAATGATGAGCAAAGACCGCTTGGCCTACCTTTACCAATGATGAGTAAAGACCGTTTGGCCTACCTTTCCCAATGATGAGTAAAGACCGCTTGGCCTACCTTTCCCAATGATGAGTAAAGACCATTTGGCCTACCTTTCCCAATGATGAGTAAAGACCGCTTGGCCTACCTTTCCCAATGATGAGCAAAGACCGCTTGGCCTACCTTTACCAATGATGAGTAAAGACCGTTTGGCCTACCTTTCCCAATGATGAGTAAAGACCGCTTGGACTACCTTTCCCAATGATGAGTAAAGACCGCTTGGCCTACCTTTACCAATGATGAGTAAAGACCATTTGGCCTACCTTTCCCAATGATGAGTAAAGACCGCTTGGCCTACCTTTCCCAATGATGAGTAAAGACCGCTTGGCCTACCTTTACCAATGATGAGTAAAGACCATTTGGCCTACCTTTCCCAATGATGAGTAAAGACCGCTTGGCCTACCTTTCCCAATGATGAGTAAAGACCGCTTGGCCTACCTTTCCCAATGATGAGTAAAGACCGCTTGGCCTACCTTTCCCAATGATGAGTAAAGACCATTTGGCCTACCTTTACCAATGATCAGTAAAGACCATTTGGCCTACCTTTCCCAATGATGAGTAAAGACCGCTTGGCCTACCTTTCCCAATGATGAGTAAAGACCATTTGGCCTACCTTTACCAATGATGAGTAAAGACCATTTGGCCTACCTTTCCCAATGATGAGTAAAGACCGCTTGGCCTACCTTTCCCAATGATGAGTAAAGACCGCTTGGCCTACCTTTCCCAATGATGAGTAAAGACCGTTTGGCCTACCTTTCCCAATGATGAGTAAAGACCGCTTGGCCTACCTTTCCCAATGATGAGTAAAGACCGTTTGGCCTACCTTTCCCAATGATGAGTAAAGACCGCTTGGCCTACCTTTCCCAATGATGAGTAAAGACCGCTTGGCCTACCTTTCCCAATGATGAGTAAAGACCGTTTGGCCTACCTTTCCCAATGATGAGTAAAGACCGTTTGGCCTACCTTTCCCAATGATGAGTAAAGACCGTTTGGCCTACCTTTCCCAATGATGAGTAAAGACCGCTTGGCCTACCTTTCCCAATGATGAGTAAAGACCGCTTGGCCTACCTTTCCCAATGATGAGTAAAGACCATTTGGCCTACCTTTCCCAATGATGAGTAAAGACCATTTGGCCTACCTTTACCAATGATGAGTAAAGACCGCTTGGCCTACCTTTCCCAATGATGAGTAAAGACGGCTTGGCCTACCTTTCCCAATGATGAGTAAAGGCCGTTTGGCCTACCTTTCCCAATGATGAGTAAAGTACGTTTGGCCTACCTTTCCCAATGATGAGTAAAGACCGCTTGGCCTACCTTTCCCAATGATGAGTAAAGGCCGTTTGGCCTACCTTTCCCAATAATGAGTAAAGACCGCTTGGCCTACCTTTCCCAATGATGAGTAAAGGCCGTTTGGCCTACCTTTCCCAATGATGAGTAAAGTACGTTTGGCCTACCTTTCCCAATGATGAGTAAAGACCGCTTGGCCTACCTTTCCCAATGATGAGTAAAGGCCGTTTGGCCTACCTTTCCCAATAATGAGTAAAGACCGCTTGGCCTACCTTTCCCAATGATGAGTAAAGACCGCTTGGCCTACCTTTCCCAATGATGAGTAAAGGCCGTTTGGCCTACCTTTCCCAATGATGAGTAAAGTACGTTTGGCCTACCTTTCCCAATGATGAGTAAAGACCGCTTGGCCTACCTTTCCCAATGATGAGTAAAGGCCGTTTGGCCTACCTTTCCCAATAATGAGTAAAGACCGCTTGGCCTACCTTTCCAAATTTTTTATTTATTTATTTATTTCACCTTTATTTAACCAGGTAGGCAAATTGAGAACACGTTCTCATTTACAATTGCGACCTGGCCAAGATAAAGCAAAGCAGTTCGACACATACAACAACACATAGTTACACATGGAGTAAAACAAACATACAGTCAATAATACAGTGAAAATAAGTCTATATACAATATGAGCAAGTGAGGTGAGATAAGGGAGGTGAAGGCAAACAAAATATATATATAAATAAAAAAAATAAAAAATATATATAAAAAGGCCATGGTGGCGAAGTAAATACAATATAGCAAGTAAAAAAAAATAACACTGGAATGGTTGGTTTGCAGTGGAAGAAGGTGCAAAGTAGAGATAGAAATAATGGGGTGCAAAGGAGCAAAATAAATAAATACAGTAGGTAAAGAGGTAGTTGTTTGGGCTAAATTATAGATGGGCTATGTACAGGTGCAGTAATCTATGAGCTGCTCTGAAAGCTGGTGCTTAAAGCTAGTGAGGGAGATAAGGGTTTCCAGTTTCAGAGATTTTTGTAGTTCGTTCCAGTCATTGGCAGCAGAGAACTGGAAGGAGAGGCGGCCAAAGGAAGAATTGGTTTTGGGGGTGACCAGAGAGATATACCTGCTGGAGCGCGTGCTACAGGTGGGTGCTGCTATGGTGACCAGCGAGCTGAGATAAGGGGGGACTTTACCTAGCAGGGTCTTGTAGATGACCTGGAGCCAGTGGGTTTGGCGACGAGTATGAAGCGAGGGCCAGCCAACGAGAGTGTACAGGTCGCAGTGGTGGGTAGTATATGGGGCTTTGGTGGCAAAACGGATGGCACTGTGATAGACTGCATCCAATTTATTGAGTAGGGTTTTGGAGGCTATTTTGTAAATGACATCACCGAAGTCGAGGATTGGTAGGATGGTCAGTTTTACAAGGGTATGTTTGGCAATATGAGTGAAGGATGCTTTGTTGCGGAATAGGAAGCCGATTCTAGATTTAACTTTGGATTGGAGATGCTTGATGTGAGTCTGGAAGGAGAGTTTACAGTCTAACCAGACACCTAGGTATTTGTAGTTGTCCACATATTCTAAGTCAGAGCCGTCCAGAGTAGTGATGCTGGACAGGCGGGCAGGTGCAGGCAGCGATCGGTTGAAGAGCATGCATTTAGTTTTACTTGTATTTAAGAGCAATTGGAGGCCACGGAAGGAGAGTTGTATGGCATTGAAGCTCGCCTGGAGGGTTGTTAACACAGTGTCAAGAGAAGGGCCAGAAGTATACAGAATAGTGTCGTCTGCGTAGAGGTGGATCAGAGACTCACCAGCAGCAAGAGCGACATCATTGATGTATACAGAGAAGAGAGTCGGTCCAAGAATTGAACCCTGTGGCACCCCCATAGAGACTGCCAGAGGTCCGGACAACAGACCCTCCGATTTGACACACTGAACTCGATCAGAGAAGTAGTTGGTGAACCAGGCGAGGCAATCATTAGAGAAACCAAGGCTGTCGAGTCTGCCGATGAGGATGTGGTGATTGACAGAGTCAAAAGCCTTGGCCAGGTCAATGAATATGGCTGCACAGTACCGTTTCCTATCGATAGCGGTTAAGATATCGTTTATGACCTTGAGCGTGGCTGAGGTGCACCCATGACCAGCTCTGAAACCAGATTGCATAGCGGAGAAGGTATGGTGGGATTCGAGATGGTCGGTAATCTGTTTGTTGACTTGGCTTTCGAAGACCTTAGAAAGGCAGGGTAGGATAGATATAGGTCTGTAGCAGTTTGGGTCTAGAGTGTCTCCCCCTTTGAAGAGGGGGATAACCGCAGCTGCTTTCCAATCTTTGGGAATCTCAGACGACACGAAAGAGAGGTTGAAAAGGCTGGTAATAGGGGTGGCAACAATTTCAGCAGATAGTTTTAGAAAGAAAGGGTCCAGATTATCTAGCCCGGCTGATTTGTAAGGGTCCAGATTTTGCAGCTCTTTCAGAACATCAGCTGACTGTATTTGGGAGAAAGAGAAATGGGGAAGGCTTGGGCGAGTAGCAGAGGGGAGGGCAGTGCTGTTGACCGGGGTAGGGGTAGCCAGGTGGAAAGCATGGCCAGCCGTAGAAAAATGCTTATTGAAATTCTCAATTATAATGGATTTGTCGGTGGTGACAGTATTTCCTATCTTCAGTGCAGTTGGAAGCTGGGAGGAGGTGTTCTCATTCTCCATGGACTTTACAGTGTCCCAGAACTTTTTTGAGTTTGTGTTGCAGGAAGCAAATTTCTGCTTGAAAAAGCTAGCCTTGGCTTTTCTAACTGCCTGTGTATACTGGTTTCTAGCTTCCCTGAAAAGTTGCATATCACGGGGGCTGTTCGATGCTAATGCAGAACGCCATAGGATGTTTTTCTGTTGGTTAAGGGCAGTCAGGTCAGGAGAGAACCAAGGGCTATATCTGTTCCTGGTTCTAAATTTCTTGAATGGGGCATGCTTATTCAAGATGGTGAGGAAGGCATTTTTAAAAAATATCCAGGCATCCTCTACTGACGGGATGAGATCAATATCCTTCCAGGATACCTCGGCCAGGTCGATTAGAAAGGCCTGCTCGCTGAAGTGTTTCAGGGAGCGTTTGACAGTGATGAGTGGAGGTCGTTTGATCGCTGACCCATTACGGATACAGGCAATGAGGCAGTGATCGCTGAGATCTTGGTTGAAAACAGCAGAGGTGTATTTGGAGGGCAAGTTGGTTAGGATGATGTCTATGAGGGTACCCGTGTTTACGGAATTGGGGTGATACCTGGTAGGTTCATTGATAATTTGTGTGAGATTGAGGGCATCAAGCTTAGATTGTAGGATGGCTGGGGTGTTAAGCATGTTCCAATTTAGGTCGCCTAGCAGCACAAGCTCTGAAGATAGATGGGGGGCAATCAGTTCACATATGGTGTCCAGAGCACAGCTGGGGGCAGAGGGTGGTCTATAGCAGGCGGCAACAGTGAGAGACTTGTTTTTAGAGAGGTGGATTTTTAAAAGTAGGAGTTCAAATTGTTTCGGAACAGACCTGGATAGTAAAACAGAACTCTGCAGGCAATCCTTGCAGTAGATTGCAACACCGCCCCCTTTGGCCGTTCTATCTTGTCTGAAAATCTTGTAGTTAGGGATGAAAATGTCAGAATTTTTGGTGGTCTTCCTAAGCCAGGATTCAGACACGGCTAAAACATCTGGGTTGGCAGAGTGTGCTAAAGCAGTGAACAAAACAAACTTAGGGAGGAGGCTTCTAATGTTAACATGCATGAAACCAAGGCTATTACGGTTACAGAAGTCATCAAAAGAGAGCGCCTGGGGAATAGGAGTGGAGCTAGGTACTGCAGGGCCTGGATTCACCTCTACATCACCAGAGGAACAGAGGAGGAGTAGGATAAGGGTACGGCTAAAAGCTATGAGAATTGGTCGTTTGGAACGTCTAGAACAGAGAGTAAAAGGAAGTTTCTGGGGGCGATAAAATAGCTTCAAGGAATAATGTACAGACAAACGTATGGTAGGATGTGAATACAGTGGAGGTAAACCTAGGTAATGGGTGATGATGAGAGAGATATAGTCTCTAGAAACATCATTGAAACCAGGTGATGTCATCGCATATGTGGGTGGTGGAACTGAGAGGTTGGATATATAGTGAGCAGGGCTAGAGGCTCTACAGTGAAATAAGCCAATAAACACTAACCAGAACAGCAATGGACAAGGCATATTTACATTAAGGAGAGGCATGCTTAATCGAGTGATCATAAGGGTCCAGTGAGTAGAGGTTGGTTGGGGGCACGGCGATCCAGACAGCTGGCCGGGTAGCTGGCTATCGGTAGCAAGATAACATAGGATGGAGGTCGGTTTCATTTATTTTTTATTTTTATTTATTTTTGTCACCTCGTTCGTTTCCGTCGGTAGATTAGTGGGGTTCCGTGTGGTAGAGGGGATCGATCCAATTGGCAAAATAGATATAGTGACCCAGAAAAAAAGAAAAAAAAATTGTCCGGTATATTTATTTAGATAGCAGCCGATAAGACAGCTAATAATTAGCAGATGGGTATTCAGAAACGTCGCAATGGAAAAGCCTGTTGAAACCACCTCGGACAATTACGTCGGCAGACCAGTCGTGATGGATCGGCGGGGCTCCGTGTCGGCAATAAAGGGTCCAGTCCAATTGGCAAAAGAGGTATTGTAGCCCAATAATTCGCTGGTAGGCCTCTTCGGCTAGCCGGCAGATGGGCCTAGCTCGAGGCTAGCTCAAGGCTAACTGGTGCTTGTTTCGGGACAGAGGTATTAGCCAGTAGTAGCCACCTGGTTGCAGCTAGCTAGCGACGATGATCCGGTGTAATTGTCCAGAGCTTGCGTCAGGAATCCGGTGATGTGGTAGAGAAAAAGCAGTCCTATATTCTCTGGGTTGATATCGCGCCTGCAGACTGGCAGGTATTTGCCCGAGCTGAAGCTGGCTGGTGTCCGAGTTAAGGGCGAAGACCGCAGCAGTGGCTAACTGACTACTAGCTAGTAGCTAGTTATCTGGCTAGCTTCTGATTGGGGGTACGGTTCTAAAGTATAAAAAGCAGATCCGTACCACATTGGGTGAGGCGGGTTGCGGGAATGTATATTCAGTTCCAAGATGGAAAGTGAAATTAAAATATATACGAAATGTATACAAAAAACACGAGGACTATTTACGCGGGACAAGACGGGACAAGACAAGACAAACACACGTCCGACTGCTACGCCTTCTTGGAATAGAATTGATGAGTAAAGACCGCTTGGCCTACCTTTCCCAATGATGAGTAAAGGCCGTTTGGCCTACCTTTCCCAATGATAGGTAAAGGCCGCTTGGCCTACCTTTCCCAATGATAAGTAAAGACCGTTTGGCCTACCTTTCCCAATGATGAGTAAAGTCCGTTTGGCCTACCTTTCCCAATGATAAGTAAAGGCCGTTTGGCCTACCTTTCCCAATGATAAGTAAAGACCGTTTGGCCTACCTTTCCCAATGATAAGTAAAGGCCGTTTGGCCTACCTTTCCCAATGATGAGTAAAGGCCGTTTGGCCTACCTTTCCCAATGATGAGTAAACTTGAGTGTATGCATTATAGATATGGGCTTCATAGAAAGCGTTACAAAGTGTTCTCTGTTCATCTTATCCATCCAGGTTCTGCCGGGGTAGGCCGTCATTGTAAATAATAATTTGTTCTTAACTGACTTGCCTAGTTAAATGAAGGATAAATAAAATAAAACATATATGAAGTGCTTCACTATAAATACGTTTGACTATGTGGTTTGAAGTACTTTACCATTATCTTGCACAAACAGTAAGACTACTATAGACAGAAATCAATGCAGTAATGTTTTATTAAATAAAGGCTCTGATTAAAATAGTAATAAAATCAGGCATTTGGCTAATTCTTCTTCCCAAAAGCTCCTCTGAATGGTTTGGAGACGGCTCTGGAGATAGCTCGTAACACCCTGACTAAGAGAGGGCGTTTACGGGACTGGCACTCCTGGGGAGCAGGGGCCAGTGTGGTTGTCAGGTCCTCCTTGGGTGGGGAAGTGGATGGAACCTCTGGAACCTCACACTCAGCATCTGTGATAAGAATATTTCATAATCAGAAAATGAACGTGTGTGTTTGTCTGTCCGTCTGCCTGTCTATCCATCTGTCTGTCTGTCTGCCTGTCTGTCCACCTGTATCTGTAGTCACTGTTTTAACAAGCTGGCCATAGGGTGATACATCAATATGACGTTATCGATGCTTATCACTTACTCTGTGAAATACGAGTCTCTCTGAGACGTTTGGTAGGCAGCGCATCCTGTTCAGGGTGGCTCTTCGGTTCCCCTTTTGTCTTGAACAGCTGTTGACAAAACACATCAGGACAACTGAGCCTGTGTAAAATATATGGATGCATCCCAAAAGGCACCCTATTGGCTACGTAAGGCACTACTTTTGACATGGGCCCATAGTGCTCTGGTCAAAAGTAGTGCACTATATAGGGAATAGGGTGCGATTTGGGACACATACATTTACTTTCTCCCATGTGTATTAGGATTGTATTACAGCGGCCTCACTCAACCTCCTAAAGACAATGACAACAGCATTGTTCTAATGCTGAGAGACAATAGGGGTGTAGTGAATCTGTAGGGTACATTTCAGCCCCAGAGCCCCCTACCTTCATCCTGATCTTTGGAATCTTGCCAATTTTGGGTAGGAAGCGCCACTTCCTGTTCTTCTTATTCTCTTCCCCTCTGGCAGAGGGAAGGCGGGCCATGCCGTCAGCCTTTCCATCAGCCGGGCTAAGGCCCCTGGCAGGGAATTCCTCAGTAGCATTAATCTCAGCCACAACACCATGAGTGATGTCACTTGCGGCATTGCTGGTGTCTAAATAAGAAGAGCAAGCTGGTGTGACTGACCTGGGTACAATAACTGGGAGAAGAGGACGCAACAATGGAAAGCAGTCACTGCGTTCCAAAAGGCATTCTCTTCCCTTTATAGTGCACTACTTTTGAACAGGGCCCATAGGGTCTGGCTCTGGTCAAAAGTAGTGCACTAAACATGGAAGAAGGTGCCATTTTGGACACACCCAGCAAAGTTCACATCATAAAACGCAATGTATTGAGCATCATGTTACAATGAAGTCCTATGCAGATGTAAAGAGGTACTTTCACTTACCACCCTCCATTGCAGACTTGGACAGATCAGTCAGGCTGTCCATCACCATGTCTGTCATCAACTTGATGACCTGATCCAAAACCCTGTCAGCAGTGGGTGGCATAGGCCTACCCAAACACTGCCCCAGGAGTCTGCTAACAGAAGTGTGGGCAAAGCTGTAAACGAGCTCTGACGCATCGTCCTTTGACAGCTTCCTCAGTGCTGGCTTTGGCAGTGCTGGTTGAGAGAGGCTTCTGTGGCCAGTCATGGATTGAAGCTGGCGGCTTATGGTTATCTCCTGAATGAGACCATGGACCTTTGCGATCAGGTTGCCAGACGCATCTTGAAGGGCTTCAATTGACAGAAGCCTATCCAGATTTTCTTCTGCTGAAGTCATCTCTGGGTCGTCTGTCTTCAATGTGTCCATTATAGTTTTCACTATGATACCGGTGTCAGATATGTTCATTTCTTGTTGGCTCACAAGCGCTGACTGTGAACCTGTCTTGTCCATTGCGTTAGAGGTATGGCATTCTGTCCTTGTGATCTCATCGGCAGCGCTCATGTCAGGCAACAGGTCAAGGCTCTCCAGTAGAGAGTCTAACATATTAGTGGCTATCAGACACTCCTCACTTGCATTCTGCCCAACAGATGAACTCTCAGAGTTGGCCAATCTGCACTTGATCACATTTAGGATCAAGCTGAGCGTCTTCTTTGCAGTTTTGCTAAAGCCTTCTTGGCTGACTGCCACTGTTCCGTCTTGTAGAGCCACAAGAGGTTCACAACTTTCACTCAATCCACTACCATGGAGAGGAGAGGCTCTCTTCAAACTGGTGTCGCTCACAACTGACATACTCCTGGTGGGCAGACTGACATCCTCACTGCATGTGTCAATTACATGGTGGTCTGTGGAGGAGCCACTCGAAGACACAAGGGCTTTAATCCTTTTAGTCAAACTGACTTTTGAAAATGGCTTCTCATTTCTCACAGACGGAGGGCGGCTCCTGTCCTTAACAAGAGCAGTGTCAGGGGACTTCGAACATCTGAGTGTCTCCACAGGGGTGAAGTCCAGCACATCTTTGGCTGTGGTGACTGACACGGGTGGAAAAGATAAAAAGACGTTCAGTCTATCCTTTACTCTGTGGTACATGATTTGAGCAGCAAAAAATGAGTTGTCAAAGACAACTCTGGGATTGAGTTGGGACTGCAGCTTTTTCTCTCCTAGTGGGAAGGAGTCTGCGTCCTCCACTGTGTACTGGGATACACTTTCAAGATCTTGCATGACCATATTCAATATATCTTCAGTTGTAGAAACCACATGGTGTGAGAAGGTGATGCTAGGCATGCTCTGTGGCAAAGAACAGCTGGCTTCGCTAGCAGCTCTGAGAATGGCCTCACGCACAATCTGTTTGGCCTTAGCTCGGAACTCAGCACTGTGAAAGCTCTGGATGGAAATGTTAGAGGTTCTGCTGGCTGCACTACGAGATCGCGTGAGCGTGGCAATCTCAGCTGACGCCACGTCACTCGAAATGGTGAGGTCCTCCAATTTCGAAATGATCGTGTCCAACTTCTGGTTGAAGTCGAAGGACGCATTTGACGTGTTCTCCCCAACGGAAGCGAAGCGGTCTTCCTTTGAAGTCTCCAACCTCAGCACCGAGATCACCTGTTTGATGACCCCTTTAGTGCAGGTGTCGAGGGTGAACTGGTGGGCTGAGGCTGAGGACATAGAAGAGCTATTACTGTCTGTCTTCTGTACAGGAGATACCTCCACAGTGGTCTCAGTTACAAGTAGTCCAGTGTCATAGAGCTCAATTTGCACAGGAGTATTTTTTCCCTCAGTGAGAAGGTGAGAGGTGAAAAGCTTCCTCAGTTTGTCCAGGGTTTTGGTATAAATCTTCTGGGAACCTGAACTCACTTCCACCCAGAACATTTTGCGACCTGATTTCGTACGCATGGAGGCCTTATTGACCTCAAATACCTCATGCAGGTCGGAAATAATTCCACCAAATAGATCAGAGGATGCTTCCTCAATATTCTCCGCGGAAACACAGACAGACAGAACTTCCGACAGTTTCCCACAAGTGTCGGTTTTATCCAGCACGCCAGTATATGTCACAGCTGCATCCTGAATAACCTGAGTGATGCATTGTTCAGCTTTGATGATATACTCCTCCACTGGTTGACCATGGAGGATGTCAACTTTATCAGCAGGGAGCACCTTCTGAATACTCACATTCTCCTCTGATGGGCGTGGACTGTTGAAGATAATGCTCTCAGTGACCATGTTAGAGGAGGCGAGAGATGAGTCGAGAAGCAAAGACCTGTATATGATCGAGGTGGACATCTCCGGGTGCTTTATCATAGCATCCTCCTCCAAAATGGCCGACGGGCCCTGGAGGACGTCAGAGATATCCATGTCCTCAATGGTCTCTACCAGAGACGATAGTAGGTCTCTGGCTGACAGGTTGGTAGGTCTCTGGCTCTCGAGCTCCGTTTTGATTGCTTGACAGACAGTTGCTGCAGCAACAGCAGAGCTACAACACAACTGCTTCAAGGTGGAGTCAGAAATAGATGATGACAGATCTGTCATGGACATGGTGGAGAGTTGACTCTCAGAGACAAAGGGTCTGAATTTGACAGACACCTGTCTGACCAAGTCCCCAGCAAGAGCTCTCATGTCTATTGCTCCACTAGCTGAGTTGTAGGAGCAGGCACTCTGTGGCCTTGACGGGCTCCTGCTATCCAAAAATCCTGTTATCCCAAAAACCTCAAGTACAAGATCCACAACATCGGATGAAACTTCTGTCATTCTGTTGTTGGACAGAAATTGACTTGGATGAATGGTGCCTGCATTCAGAGTCCAGTCGCAAATAGAGTTGTCGGACTGACTCTGGACTAGTGGAACTAGACAGGTTTCACTTGGACCTTGACCAAAGAGTTCTGCCATTTTGAGCAGAACTGATCTTAAGACCTTTGACTTGGAAATGTTCAGCAGTGGGTCGTTGTTGGACAGTCTGGTGGACGGTCTGCTAGCCGATCTCTGAACAACTAGGCTTTGTACTTCTGCCGAAATGGCAGTGAGAAAATAGGTCAAGGGGCTGGTCGCTCGCCCCTTGTTTCCTCCGTTGGCTTTAGCCTTGAAGATGCTATCTATGATGATGACTATAACCTGTCCAGCCAGAGGACCCAATATGGCCTCAAGCTCCCTCTCTAACTCAAGGGGAGACTTGTGGCCGTGCGCAATATGCTCTATGGCATGGGAATACATCTTAGCAGACACCATGCTTAGCATCTCTTGGGCAAACTGCTGACTTGCTGAGTAACTACCAGACAGCGGACCTAGAGTTCCCTGACTGAGACTTGGCATTAGCTCAGCCAATCTGGAGTTGAGAAGGTTCATAACCAACTCTACAATACCCATCATAAACCTGGTGTCCGTTGGTATTTTGACAGGTCTGTATTTCTCCCGTCTACTCCAACTGGACGACAGTACGATGTCACTCTGCGACTGGCCGCTCTGGACCATGTTGAAGACAGAATCCTCAGAGATTCCAAACACAGATCTCAGTGGTGCTGAGTGGGGTCTGTGTCTCATTTCTCTATCACCACCCTCAGGTGAGGAGACATATCGCTCTTCATCCTCACTCAGCAAGGAAGTCATGGACCTGCAGAATGCACAACAGAAATGAATAGTACATGGTAACAAAATACAAAATATGATCCAAGAATTTGGAAGTATCTAAGTAGTATTTCTCACTAAGTGGATCTGGAATGGATATTTGTACCTATAACAAGGGACATGGGAATAATGTTTTTAGAATGACCTACAAGAAGAGGAGGGGAAAGGGGTAAGTACCTATGAGAGGAGGGGAAAGGGGTAAGTACCTGTGAGAGGAGGGGATAGGGGTAGGTACCTGTGAAAGGAGGGGCTAGGGGTAGGTACCTGTGAAAAGAGGGGCTAGGAGTAGGTAAATATGAGAGGAGGGGATAGGGGTAGGTACCTGTGAGAGGAGGGGATATGGGTAGGTAACTGTGAGAGGAGGGGATAGGGGTAGGTACCTGTGGGAGGAGGGGATAGGGGTAGGTACCTGTGAGAGGGGATAGGGGTAGGTACCTGTGAAAAGAGGGGCTAGGGGTAGGTACCTGTGAAAAGAGGGGCTAGGGGTAGGTACCTGTGAGAGGAGGGGCTAGGGGTAGGTACCTGTGAGAGGAGGGGATAGGGGTAGGTACCTGTGAGAGGAGGGGATAGGGGTAGGTACCTGTGAAAGGAGGGGCTAGGGGTAGGTACCTGTGAGAGGAGGGGCTAGGGGTAGGTACCTGTGAAAAGAGGGGCTAGGGGTAGGTACCTGTGAGAGGAGGGGATAGGGGTAGGTACCTGTGAAAAGAGGGGCTAGGGGTAGGTACCTGTGAAAAGAGGGGCTAGGGGTAGGTACCTGTGAGAGGAGGGGCTAGGGGTAGGTACCTGTGAGAGGAGGGGATAGGGGTAGGTACCTGTGAGAGGAGGGAAAAGGGGTAGGTACCTGTGAGAGGAGGGAAAAGGGGTAGGTACCTGTGAGAGGAGGGAAAAGGGGTAGGTACCTGTGAGAGGAGGGAAAAGGGGTAGGTACCTGTGAGAGGAGGGAATAGGGGTAAATACCTGTGAGAGGAGGGAATAGGGGTAAATACCTATGAGAGGAGGGGATAGGGGTAAGTACCTATGAGAGGAGGGGATAGGGGTAAGTACCTATGAGAGGAGGGGATAGGGGTAAGTACCTGTGAGAGGAGGGGATAGGGTTAGGTACCTATGAGAGGAGGGGATAGGGGTAAGTACCTGTGAGAGGAGGGGAAAGGGGTAAGTACCTGTGAGAGAAGATGATAGGGGTAAGTACCTGTGAGAGGAGGGGAAAGGGGTGGGAGTTCGTGTGCTGCAAGCGGTTCTAGAACTGGTGCGCCTACTGGGTCCTCCACTAAAGCTGAATCTGACGCTGCGGCCAAGAGAAGTCACTTCTCTTGCCTCATTACTTCCTGATCCAGAAGAGCTTGACGAATCAGAGAGCTCTATCTGCATGGTGAGGTCAAGGGCGGGAATGACCACAGTGGATGCAGACTCCATCACCCAATTTGTGATATCCATGCACCTGGCACTAAACTCATGTCTGCTCATCTGAAATGTTAAAAGACCATACAGAGTTAGTTTGTTAACGGAGCTGCACTGCTGCACCATGTGTTCACTCAAGCTAGTCAATTAAAGCAGTGGTTCAGGATGTTCCACAATGCTGGAAAGGGGGGCCTGAGTGAAAAAGTTTGGGAACCTCTGAATTAAAGGTCCTGCACGATTTCCACCAATAAGAGTTTGGAATGTTTGGTCCAACTTACCAACATGAACTACTTTAGAAGTGACTATAACTCACCCCGGCACGCATATTCTCACTCAGCAGATTCCAATGGCTGAAAAGTAAATAAATAAAGGTACACAATTAAACTACATGACATTACCTCTATTCTCTTAGATTACGTTATGGATGGACCTCTATGGAACTAGGCCACATCCAAACATCCCTGATTGGTCATTTGGTCAGTTAAGTCCCTTGTATTTGTCCGAGACTCATCACCTCCTTCTCAAAACCCATTGGACGAGAAGGTCAAAAGGGAGGGCTTTCTCATCCAATGGGTTTTGAGAAGGAGGCGAGAAGAGAGGACGTGAGGAGTATGCAATTGAGATTGTCCCTATGGGTGCGTCCCAAATGGCCCCTATTCCTTAAATACTGAACTATTGTTGACCAAGGCTCTAATAGGGAACATATCTAGGGGATGCATGGGGAAGCCAAAGAGCAACTTACCCATCCTTCATGTCCTGCACAAAGGTGTGTAGGTCTGGGTAGCTTCTCTTTCCCCTGCTGAGGGTGAGGCTGGTCTGGGAGGCTGCAGCCTTGCGGGTCACGCTAGTGAAGGTCACCACTGCAGCCTGATGGGGACGACAGAAAGCAGACTTAGGCTGGAATTCAATCAAATTCGCCATAGCACTGTTAATGCAATGTCTGTTTACGAACTACTGTCTGCATGCACAAACAGAAATGTACACACACACTGTTATCTGGAAGCATTTACCTTTGCCACTCGTTCAGTCTCTTGGGATTGAGATGTCCCGGCTGTTTGTAGATCATCACTCTCCTGCATCGCACTCTCTCCTTCGACCTCCAGTGTCAGAGTTGATGTGGCTGTCTTCAGATCAACCTGATTCAACTCACTCTCACCTTTGGCCTCCTAGATTAGAAGACCTTTACTAGCTCAAGCTTTGAAAATTCATTTGTCATTTTAATCTTCAATGCGTCATTAAAACACAAAACACAATACATCATACCTCCTGTGACTGAGATGGGATGGCAACAGCATCGTCCAACTCACTCTCTCCTTCAACCTCCTGTGACTGAGGTGGGATGGCAACAGCATCGTCCAACTCACTCTCTCCTTCAACCTCCTGTGACTGAGGTGGGATGGCAACAGCATCGTCCAACTCAATCTCTCCTTCAACCTTCTGTGACTGAGGTGGGATGGCAACAGCATCGTCCAACTCACTCTCTCCTTCAACCTCCTGTGACTGAGGTGGGATGGCAACAGCATCGTCCAACTCACTCTCTCCTTCAACCTCCTGTGACTGAGGTGGGATGGCAACAGCATCGTCCAACTCAATCTCTCCTTCAACCTCCTGTGACTGAGGTGGGATGGCAACAGCATCGTCCAACTCACTCTCTCCTTCAACCTCCTGTGACTGAGGTGGGATGGCAACAGCATCGTCCAACTCAATCTCTCCTTCAACCTTCTGTGACTGAGACGTGCCATCTGTCTTCAGATCAGCCTCCTGCATCTCAATCTTTCCTTCAGCCTCTAGTGACAGAGTTTGGATATCTGTCTCTAGAACAGCCTCTTCCAACGTGGTCTGTCTCTCAACCTCTCTGTGATCTTTATCAGATCTAGATACAGAAAAAGAAATCTCTCTAAGGTCACTATAATGTGCTATAATGTGAGTGTGAGGATGTGTTCCAATTATAGAATTAGAATGAATCATTCTAGAATTAGAATAGAATCACTCAAATTATATGGTTCCAATACTCTGAGATGACTCGGCCTATCCAGAGGTATATACATTATTTAGAGAATTTGGCAAACTTTTAGAAAGGACTCCATGTTAGCGCCTTTGAGCCTTTCATTTACCCAATAAGTCAATTATAAAATAGATGTTCAGTTACATATTATTGTTTAAAATGTCAATATTGCGCATGGGGAGCCAGCTCTCATATGGATATCTTTGATTATACTGTGTCATATAATGTATACATATTGATGTAAATGCAACATAATGCAGATAGATGTCCCATCTCTCTAAATACATGGCTCTGGGCCTACCTCTCCATAGGACCTTTGACCTACTACAGAATCTGTATTTGTAGGCCTATGTGATCCTGTAACCAGTCACAAATGTGTCATTAGTGTAAATCACTTACCTGTCTTCCTTCATAACATCACCGTCATTGATGGGGTCATCCAGGTCTATGAGGGTGAGGTCATTCCCACTGACCTCTGACTCCTGAAAGACAGGACAAAGTCATGTTTGGATGTCACCTACTGTGTTGCCTTTAGCCGTGTTGAAAACAACTGGGAACTCTCTGACTTCCGACTTCAGTGCGTTCAAGACAACCGGGGGGAAAAAACTAACTCCGACAGGGAAAAATCGTTTTCAATAGTCATCCAACTTGGATTTCCAAGTCAGAAGCAGCGCGGCTTGGCGTGTCATGTTTCGGAGGACTCCTGACTCGACCTTTACCTCTCCCGGGCCCGTTGGGAAGTTGCAGTGATGAGACTAGATCGTAACTACCAATTGGATATCACAAAAAAATTATAAAAAATTTAATTAAATAAAGTCGGAATCTCTGGCATCTTTTTAGAGCTCCAACTTTCCGACCTAAAGACCATGGAAGTCATGATTTGACCAAGATCACTTGCCTTGAAAGCACCATTAACCCAACACTCATTGTCACATCATAATGCATCATATGCATAGAAATAGAATCACCAGAACATCATGTCAGGTGTACAGTTCAGTTTACCAGTCAAATTGCCATGGTCAGAGGCTCTATCCTTTCTAGTGATTCTATTTCTACGGTCACATCATAATGCATCATATCTATGCTTGTGTCCGAAATAGCACCCTATTTCCAATATAGTGCACTTCTTTTGGCCGGAGCCCTATAGAGTGCCACAGTAATGAGTCAAAATCCCCATAAAACCTAGTAGTCAAACAGGGAAATGGTTCCAATTGTTTTTCCACCATACATTTTTCCCATCGTGGATTTTAGAAACACTTAAAATAAGGGCTGTGTTTCAGGTAGGCTTACCATTTTGATAACTGTGTAAATCTCTCTAGGACAAGATGACTTTTATCAATATATTCGCCTGTATTTACCCCCCCAAAATTAAATGCTAATTAGCTGCTAATGTGGCTATCATAAAGAATTTCAAATGCCACGATGATCATGCTGATCGAGGCAAAGGTAAGAATCTCTTGACTAACTATCTAATGTTAGCTAAATGTAGTAATTAATAAATTGGCTAATTTCTTTAAATGGACAATTCTGTGAACTGTTTAGTGCAAGTTTTAAATTGACACAATACCTGTTAGCAAAGGTGTCAGCTAGAAATGACGATTAGGAGCTTGCAGGGATTTGTAGTTTTGCATGTCTACTTTGATGCTAATTAGAAATTTCGAATCTGAGAGTAAATAGAGCCAAATGTATTGCTAAAAGTCACCTTGTCCATGGGAGCTTTACATGGTTATAAAAATGTCACACCACGGTAAATCCACATGAAACACAGCCCTTGTTTTATGTGTTTCTAAAATCGCCTATGGGAAAAATTAATGGTAGAAAAACGATTGGAACCATTTCCCTCCCTGTTTGACCGCTAGGTTTTATGGGTATTATGACACCTCCACTGTGGGGCTATATAGACTGGTTGGTTGTTTAGCAACAACACTGGTAAGTAACTGTGGGTAAAATAGACAGGGTAAATAGACAGGGTTCGCTTAGAACGTTGACAACATGTAAACTATATTTAGTCTCTAAATGTTAATTGCAAACAAACACATTTGCATAATGAGCACTTGCTAGCTGAGGTTTAGAGTCATAACAAGATACACGCATTCCGGCCATTGATGAGCGTGCATGTTTTTCGTGACGTAGGCCAACCAGTGTATGTATCTTGGTCAAAAGTAGTGCACTAGCCTACATAGGGAATAGGGTGCCATTTAGGACAGAAATGTGAAGGTGGTGTCATAATAACCTTTGACCCTAGTCCCCCATTTGACCCACAACAGATTCTACTGTACCTTTAGCCAACTCTCATGACTCCCCGCCATAGACTTTGTGGTTTGATATTACAGAATGAATAGCACATTCTTTTATTTATTTAACAATATTTAATCCACAGTAATTAATATAAATCGGGATTTAAAAATAATTATAAACTGGGTGGATCGAGACCTGAATGCTGATTGGCTGAAAGCCATGGTATATCAGACTGTATGTATACCATGGGTATGACAAAACGTGTATTTTTTACTGCTCTAATTATGTTGGTAAACAGTTATAATAAATAGCAATAAGGCACCTCGGGGATTCGTGATATATGGCCAATATACCACATGGCTACGGGCTGTGTCCTAGCACTTCGGGTTGCGTCGTGCGTAAGAACAGCCCCTAGCCGTGGTATATTGACCATATACCACAACCCCTTGGGCCTTATTGCTTAAATAACATGCCTACCTTGAACTCTTTATTCTCCATGTCCTTGCAAAATCAGTACATTTCCTTGCCAAAATGAACGCTCCTCCAGCACTAGCGAGAATCACTGAACTGGTCCCGCGGTTTCTCATCAGTTTCAACGTTTATCAGTGATGACGTAACAATGCTGTACAGATTTGACGCACTTCCAATCTCGTGCTGATGCAACGCTCTGTGCGGTTGTAAATTCACGCATGGAAATCCTGCCAGTTGTAAACAAATGTAGGCTACTATTGCCTTTAAAAATGTAATGTTGTGGACGCAATGCAAAATAAAATAGAATGCATAACCCACACTGATAACCCAGAGTTCATCATTAAATAACATTGATTACTCATAAAATATACAGCAAACTTCAGATACTGAAAGAATTCATGGGAGTTTCGAATTCAGTCACTATTTCATATGTACGTGCTAGTTTCATCCGTTTAAAAGAATGATAATGACACGAAAAAACCTGTGAACCTCTTGTTGCTGATTTGGTGAACATAGCAAATGTATTGCACATATTTCCAGTTAAAATTATTTTCAAAAAGAGACAAAAACTGGGATTTGAACATGCAATCACAAACAAGGATTGAGTGGTTTCAGTTTTTGAAGAAGTTAAAGCAAGCAAAACCTGTTAAAAAACATTGATTATAAGACCAAAGACAAATAATATAGATATTTATTTTCCAACAGAAGAAAATCTAATTGCTGCTGTCCTACCATTGGTTTACACAGTGTTTCTCCTCTCCAAGGGAGACATGTTTTCCACCTCACATGCCTCGGGATAGTATCAGTGCTTTTCACAAACGTTGTAGTACTTAGTGTGCATCATTGTTTTCGCTCATACAGCTGCCCCTACTCTCCTAACCACCCCTCAGTAACTAACGAAGGCATAAAATGATGACATAAATATCACAAGAAAGAATACATGAATTAATCATTTACTTTAAAAAATATTTTCTAGAGGGCAAAGGACAGGTAGGTTTAATAACACAAATGTAATATGTCCCATCAAAAAGTCCTGTTGCTCACATACCGGTATGCAAAACCAGCATCCTAAATGGCACCCTATTTCCTTTAGAGTGCACTGCTTCTGACCAGACCACTATGGGCCCTGTTCAATATTCAGTATAGGGAATAGGGTTCCATTTGGGATCATCAAAACTTTACAATTACTCATGAGAGCAAATACTACGATGTTTTGATTCCCACAGACCTTAAGACATGAATGATTTTATTCAAATGTTTGTTCATAAAAAATGTATGATTTCCCCTCCTCCCACATGGATTACAGACAAGAGGCTAGGTGCGTTCTGACTGTCTTAGTGTGCGGATTAACATGACAATCACTCTCATGAAACTTAAATGAAACATCACTCCTAATGTCTTTTCTCAGCCCAAACACTCAGCCCAATATCTACAGTCAAAACAGGTTTTGAAAATGCTTCTTCCACATCTTTTGATCCCTGTCTGTTTTGCTCTCAGTGAAGTGCTACTATCCCCTTGGACTACAGGTTATTGCCATCATAAGGTGTCTGTCTGTTGGCCGGACACTTTCTACCGTTTAGGACCTTTGTGGGTAAAGGTAAAGATGGGGTATAGAAGCAGCAGTTCCTCTGAAGTCCAGTATCTGCTGGAAGGACACCTGGTGGTACGAGAGGATGAGTGTGGGCCAGCCAGCCTGTTGTTCCTCCCTCTCTCTCAGTCTGAGGGACTCTTAAGGCTCCTGTGCGGACTGTCTCGGTTCGTACCCTCCCGAAGCTGGCTGTGGTGATTTAAGACACGCTATATTTATGTGTGTATTTGTTTGTGGCCTCGGGCTCACTTCGCTGTCCCTCTGTCCAGTACGTACCGTTGTAGCAGGCCAAGTGTAGTGGCGTGTAGCCCTGGTTGTCTGTGATGACGGGGAGGGTCCACACTGACTGGGCGGTGTGTAGGAGCCACCCCAGCACCACGATGTGTCCGGACGTCGCCACCAGGTGGACAGGGCTCCGCCCCTTACCTTTCCGAACCAGGAAGCTGGCGCTGTGCTGCACTCCTCGTGACCCGTCACCGCCTAGGAGGAAGGGAGGGGAGACAAGAATGGATTTGAATAATTCATAATCTATTAAATAATAAGGAATCATAATAGGTATATTTGGGCATAATTTATATTCCATGCTAGATCCCACACCAAAGCCATCCCTAGTAGTTCAATGGCCCCATCCCTAGATCAGAACAAGCCTCCCCCTCTCTTTCTGTGTGTGAGCGCGTACAGCCAGCTCTCCTCACTACCCTTCTGTGTAGAGCTGTTCTGTGCCATTTGTCTCTGGCTCCCTTGTTGAGCAATGAGTATACACAGTCTGTGTGTCCGCTCAGCACCGACAGCATCAGAGGGGTTCTGATACACAAGACAACAGGTCATATTACAAACTGGTAATAACCAGGCTGAGTTCCAAATGGCAACCTATTCCCTATATCGTACACTACTGTTGACCTGAGCCCATAGGGCTTTGGTTTAAAGTAGTGCATCAAGTAGGGTATAGGTTGCCATTTGGGATGAAAGCCTAGTGTCAAAATCTCTTTATTTCAGGAATTGTATCCGAAACCCAAATGAGTTACTGTCTATTCCCGTCTTGAACGTCCACTGCACTCTGGAGGTCAGCATTTCCAATCAGCAAACGCAAACACTCCGAATAACCGTTGTTAGCTAGAGGAAGATAAACAGAGAGGATATAAGAATATCTAGCTTGTAGCTGGAGGAGGATAAACAGAGGATATAAGAATGTCCGATGATTGACCGTTGGTAGCTAGAGGAGGATAAAC
>NW_026600902.1:0-80000 GCF_029448725.1 Salvelinus fontinalis
AGAGAGAAGGATGGGGGTAGAGGGAAGAGGGAAGAGAGAGAAGGATGGGGGTAGAGAGGAAGAGGAAGAGAGAGAAGGATGGGGGTAGAGAGGAAGAGGGAAGAGAGAGAAGGATGGGGGTAGAGAGGAAGAGGAAGAGAGAGAAGGATGGGGGTAGAGAGGAAGAGGGAAGAGAGAGAAGGATGGGGTAGAGAGGAAGAGGGAAGAGAGAGAAGGATGGGGGTAGAGAGGAAGAGGGAAGAGAGAGAAGGATGGGGGTAGAGGGAAGAGGGAAGAGAGAGGAAGGATGGGGGAGAGAAGGATGGGGTAGAGGGAGGAGAGAGGGAAGAGAGAGAAGGATGGGGGTAGAGAAGAGGGAAGAGAGAGAAGGATGGGGTAGAGAGGAAGAGGGAAAGAGAAAGGATGGGGGTAGAGGGGGAAGAGAGAGAAGGATGGGGGTAGAGAGGAAGAGGGAAGAGAGAGAAGGATGGGGGTAGAGAGGAAGAGGGAAGAGAGAGAAGGATGGGGGTAGAGAGGAAGAGGGAAGAGAGAGAAGGATGGGGGTAGAGAGGAAGAGGGAAGAGAGAGAAGGATGGGGGTAGAGAGGAAGAGGGAAGAGAGAGAAGGATGGGGGTAGAGGAGGAAGAGAGAGAAGGATGGGGTAGAGGAAGAGGAAGAGAGAGAAAGGATGGGGGTAGAGGGGAAGAGAGAGAAGGATGGGGTAGAGGGAAGAGAGAGAAGGATGGGGGTAGAGGGAAGAGGGAAGAGAGAGAAGGATGGGGGTAGAGAGGAAGAGGGAAGAGAGAGAAGGATGGGGTAGAGAGGAAGAGAGAGAAGGATGGGGGTAGAGGAAGAGGGAAGAGAGAAGGATGGGGTAGAGGGAGAGGAAGAGAGAGAAGGATGGGGGTAGAGAGGAAGAGGGAAGAGAGAAGGATGGGGTAGAGAGGAAGAGGGAAGAGAGAGAAGGATGGGGGTAGAGGGGAAGAGAGAGAAGGATGGGGGTAGAGGGGAAGAGGGAAGAGAGAGAAGGATGGGGTAGAGGAGGGAAGAGAGAGAAGGATGGGGGTAGAGAGGAAGAGGAAGAGAGAGAAGGATGGGGGTAGAGAGAAGAGGGGAAAGAGAGAGAAGGATGGGGGTAGAGGGGAAGAGGGAAGAGAGAGAAGGATGGGGGTAGAAGAAGGGGAAGAGGGAAGAGAGAGAGGATGGGGTAGAGGGGAAGAGGAAGAGAGAGAAGGATGGGGGTAGAGGGAAGAGGGAAGAGAGAGAAGGATGGGGGGTAGAGGAGGAAGATGGGGAAGAGAGAGAAGGATGGGGGTAGAGAGAGAGGGAAGAGAGAGAAGGATGGGGGTAGAGAGAAGAGGGAAGAGAGAGAAGGATGGGGGTAGAGAGGAATAGAGGGAAGAGAGAAGGATGGGGTAGAGAGGAAGAGGGAAGAGAGAGAAGGATGGGGGTAGAGAGGAAGAGGGAAGAGAGAGAAGGATGGGGTAGAGAGGAAGAGGGAAGAGAAGAGAAGGATGGGGTAGAGGAAGAGGGAAGAGAGAGAAGGATGGGGGTAGAGAGGAAGAGGGAAGAGAGAAGGATGGGGTAGAGGGGAAGAGGAAGAGAGAGAAGGATGGGGGTAGAGGGGAAGAGAGAGAAGGATGGGGTAGAGGGGAAGAGAGAGAAGGATGGGGGTAGAGGGGAAGAGAGAGAAGGATGGGGGTAGAGGAGGAAGAGGGAAGAGAGAGAAGGATGGGGTAGAGAGGAAGAGGGAAAGAGAAAAGGATGGGGGTAGAGGGGAAGAGAGAGAAGGATGGGGGTAGAGGGAAGAGGAAGAGAGAGAAGGATGGGGGTAGAGAGGAAGAGGGAAGAGAGAGAAGGATGGGGGTAGAGAGGAAGAGGGAAGAGAGAGAAGGATGGGGGTAGAGAGAGAGGAAGAGGAAGGAGGAGAGGGAAGGATGGGGGTAGAGGGGAAGAGGGAAGAGAGAGAAGGATGGGGGTAGAGGGAAGAGAGAGAAGGATGGGGTAGAGGGGAAGAGAGAGAAGGATGGGGGTAGAGGGGAAGAGAGAGAAGGATGGGGGTAGAGAGGAAGAGGGAAGAGAGAGAAGGATGGGGTAGAGAGGAAGAGGGAAAGAGAGAAAGGATGGGGGTAGAGAGGAAGAGAGAGAAGGATGGGGGTAGAGAGGAAGAGAGAGAAGATGGGGGTAGAGAGGAAGAGGGAAGAGAGAGAAGGATGGGGTAGAGGGGAAGAGGGAAGAGAGAGAAGGATGGGGGTAGAGAGGAAGAGGGAAGAGAGAGAAGGATGGGGGTAGAGAGGAAGAGGGGAAAGAGAGAAGGATGGGGGTAGAGGGGAAGAGAGAGAAGGATGGGGGTAGAGGGGAAGAGGGAAGAGAGAGAAGGATGGGGTAGAGGGGAAGAGAGAGAAGGATGGGGGTAGAGAGGAAGAGAGAGAAGGATGGGGTAGAGAGGAAGAGGGAAGAGAGAAGGATGGGGTAGAGGGAAGAGAAGAGAAGGATGGGGTAGAGGGGAAGAGGGAAGAGAGAAGGATGGGGTAGAGGGAAGAGGAAGAGAGAGAGGATGGGGGTAGAGGGAAGAGGGAAGAGAGAGAAGGATGGGGGTAGAGAGGAAGAGGGAAGAGAGAGAAGGATGGGGTAGAGAGGAAGAGGGAAGAGAGAGAAGGATGGGGGTAGAGGAAGAGGGAAGAGAGAGAAGGATGGGGGTAGAGAGGAAGAGGGAAGAGAGAGAAGGATGGGGGTAGAGGGAAGAGGAAGAGAGAGAAGGATGGGGGTAGAGAGGGAAGAGGGAAGAGAGAGAAGGATGGGGGTAGAGGGGAAGAGAGAGAAGGATGGGGTAGAGGGGAAGAGAGAGAAGGATGGGGGTAGAGGGGAAGAGAGAGAAGGATGGGGGTAGAGGGAAGAGGGAAGAGAGAGAAGGATGGGGTAGAGAGGAAGAGGGAAGAGAGAGAAGGATGGGGGTAGAGAGGAAGAGGGAAGAGAGAGAAGGATGGGGGTAGAGAGGAAGAGGGACGAGAGAGAAGGATGGGGGTAGAGAGGAAGAGGAAGAGAGAAGGATGGGGGTAGAGGGAAGAGGGAAGAGAGAGAAGGATGGGGTAGAGGGAAGAGAGAGAAGGATGGGGGTAGAGGGGAAGAGGGAAGAGAGAGAAGGATGGGGTAGAGAGGAAGAGGGAAGAGAGAGAAGGATGGGGGTAGAGGGGAAGAGGGAAAGAGAGAAGGATGGGGGTAGAGAGGAAGAGGAAGAGAGAAGGATGGGGGTAGAGAGGAAGAGGAAGAGAGAGAAGGATGGGGGTAGAGAAGAGGGAAAGAGAGAAAGGATGGGGGTAGAGAGGAAGAGGGAAAGAGAGAAGGATGGGGGTAGAGAGGAAGAGGGAAGAGAGAGAAGGATGGGGGTAGAGAGGAAGAGGGAAGAGAGAAGGATGGGGTAGAGAGGAAGAGGAAGAGAAAGGATGGGGGTAGAGGGAAGAGAGAGAAGGATGGGGGTAGAGGGAAGAGGGAAGAGAGAGAAGGATGGGGTAGAGAGAAGAGGAAGAGAGAGAAGGATGGGGGTAGAGAGGAAGAGGGAAGAGAGAGAAGGATGGGGGTAGAGAGGAAGAGGGAAGAGAGAGAAGGATGGGGGTAGAGGGAAGAGGGAAGAGAGAGAAGGATGGGGGTAGAGGGAAGAGAGAGAAGGATGGGGTAGAGGGGAAGAGAGAGAAGGATGGGGGTAGAGGGAAGAGAGAGAAGGATGGGGTAGAGAGGAAGAGGGAAGAGAGAGAAGGATGGGGGTAGAGAGGAAGAGGGGAAAGAGAAAAGGATGGGGGTAGAGAGAGAAGAGAGAGAAGGATGGGGGTAGAGAGGAAGAGAGAGAAAGGATGGGGGTAGAGAGAAGAGGAAGAGAGAGAAGGATGGGGTAGAGGGAAGAGGGAGAGAGAGAGGATGGGGTAGAGAGGAAGAGGGAAGAGAGAGAAGGATGGGGGTAGAGAGGAAGAGGGAAAGAGAGAAGGATGGGGTAGAGAGGAAGAGGGAAGAGAGAGAAGGATGGGGTAGAGGGGAAGAGAGAGAAGGATGGGGTAGAGGGAAGAGGGAAGAGAGAGAAGGATGGGGGTAGAGAGGAAGAGGGAAGAGAGAAGGATGGGGGTAGAGAGGAAGAGGGAAGAGAGAAGGATGGGGGTAGAGGGAAGAGAGAGAAGGATGGGGGTAGAGAGGAAGAGGGAAGAGAGAGAAGGATGGGGGTAGAGGGAAAGAGAGAGAAGGATGGGGTAGAGAGGAAGAGAGAGAAGGATGGGGTAGAGAGGAAGAGGGAAGAGAGAAGGATGGGGTAGAGGGGAAGAGAGAGAAGGATGGGGGTAGAGGGGAAGAGGGAGAGAGAGAAGGATGGGGTAGAGGGAGGAAGAGAGAGAAGGATGGGGGTAGAGAGGAAGAGGGAAGAGAGAGAAGGATGGGGGTAGAGAGGAAGAGGGAAGAGAGAGAAGGATGGGGGTAGAGAGGAAGAGGGAAGAGAGAGAAGGATGGGGGTAGAGAGGAAGAGGAAGAGAGAAGGATGGGGGTAGAGGAAGAGGGAAGAGAGAGAAGGATGGGGTAGAGAGGAAGAGGGAAGAGAGAGAAGGATGGGGTAGAGGGAAGAGGGAAGAGAAGATGGGGGTAGAGGAAGAGAGAAGGATGGGGTAGAGAGGAAGAGAGAGAAGGATGGGGGTAGAGGGAAGAGAGAGAAGGATGGGGTAGAGGGAAGAGGGAAGAGAGAGAAGGATGGGGTAGAGAGGAAGAGGGAAAGAGAGAAGGATGGGGTAGAGAGGAAGAGGAAGAGAGAGAAGGATGGGGGTAGAGAGGAAGAGGGAAGAGAGAGAAGGATGGGGGTAGAGGAAGAGGGAAGAGAGAGAAGGATGGGGGTAGAGGGAAGAGGGAAAGAGAGAAGGATGGGGGTAGAGAGGAAGAGAGAGAAGGATGGGGGTAGAGGAGAAGAGAGAGAAGGATGGGGTAGAGGAAGAGGGAAGAGAGAGAAGGATGGGGTAGAGAGGAAGAGGGAAAAGAGAAAGGATGGGGTAGAGAGGAAGAGGGAAAGAGAGAAGGATGGGGGAGAAGAGGAAAGAGAGAAGGATGGGGTAGAGGGAAAGAGAGAAGGATGGGGTAGAGAGGAAGAGGGAAGAGAGAAGGATGGGGGTAGAGGAAGAGGAAGAGAGAGAAGGATGGGGGTAGAGAGGAAGAGGGAAGAGAGAAGGATGGGGTAGAGAGGAAGAGGGAAGAGAGAAAGGATGGGGGTAGAGGGAAGAGAGAGAAGGATGGGGTAGAGAGAGGGAAGAGAGAGAAGGATGGGGTAGAGGAAGAGGGAAGAGAGAGAAGGATGGGGGTAGAGGAGAGGGAAGAGAGAGAAGGATGGGGGTAGAGAGGAAGAGGGAAGAGAGAGAAGGATGGGGTAGAGGGAAGAGGAAGAGAGAGAGGGGGTAGAGGGAAGAGAGAGAAGGGGGTAGAGGGAAGAGAGAGAAGGATGGGGGTAGAGGGAAGAGAGAGAAGGATGGGGGTAGAGGGAAGAGGGAAGAGAGAGAAGGATGGGGTAGAGAGGAAGAGGGAAAGAGAGAAGGATGGGGGTAAGAGGGAAGAGAGAGAAGGATGGGGTAGAGAGGAAGAGAGAGAAGGATGGGGGTAGAGAGGAAGAGGAAGAGAGAGAAGGATGGGGGTAGAGGGAAGAGGGAAGAGAGAGAAGGATGGGGGTAGAGAGGAAGAGGGAAGAGAGAGAAGGATGGGGGTAGAGGGAAGAGGAAGAGAGAAGGATGGGGGTAGAGGGGAAGAGAGAGAAGGATGGGGGTAGAGAGGAAGAGGGAAAGAGAGAAGGATGGGGTAGAGGGAAGAGAGAGAAGGATGGGGGTAGAGGGAAGAGAGAGAAGGATGGGGGTAGAGAGGAAGAGAGAGAAGGATGGGTAGAGGGGAAGAGAGAGAAGGATGGGGGTAGAGAGGAAGAGGGAAGAGAGAGAAGGATGGGGGTAGAGAGGAAGAGGGAAGAGAGAGAAGGATGGGGGTAGAGAGGAAGAGGGAAGAGAGAGAAGGATGGGGGTAGAGAGGAAGAGGGAAGAGAGAGAAGGATGGGGGTAGAGAGGAAGAGGGAAGAGAGAGAAGGATGGGGTAGAGAGGAAGAGGGAAGAGAGAGAAGGATGGGGGTAGAGAGGAAGAGGGAAGAGAGAGAAGGATGGGGGTAGAGGGGAAGAGGGAAGAGAGAGAAGGATGGGGGTAGAGGGAAGAGGGAAGAGAGAGAAGGATGGGGGTAGAGGGGAAGAGAGAGAAGGATGGGGTAGAGGGGAAGAGAGAGAAGGATGGGGGTAGAGGGGAAGAGAGAGAAGGATGGGGGTAGAGAGGAAGAGGGAAGAGAGAGAAGGATGGGGTAGAGAGGAAGAGGGGAAAGAGAGAAGGATGGGGGTAGAGAGGAAGAGGGAAGAGAGAGAAGGATGGGGGTAGAGAGGAAGAGGGACGAGAGAGAAGGATGGGGGTAGAGAGGAAGAGGGAAGAGAGAGAAGGATGGGGGTAGAGGGAAGAGGGAAGAGAGAGAAGGATGGGGGTAGAGGGGAAGAGAGAGAAGGATGGGGTAGAGGGGAAGAGGGAAGAGAGAGAAGGATGGGGGTAGAGAGGAAGAGGGAAGAGAGAGAAGGATGGGGGTAGAGGGAAGAGGGAAAGAGAGAAGGATGGGGGTAGAGAGGAAGAGGGGAAAGAGAGAAGGATGGGGGTAGAGAGGAAGAGGAAAGAGAGAGAAGGATGGGGGTAGAGGGGAAAGAGAAAAGGATGGGGGTAGAGAGGAAGAGGGAAAGAGAGAAGGATGGGGGTAGAGAGGAAGAGGAAGAGAGAGAAGGATGGGGGTAGAGAGGAAGAGGGAAGAGAGAAGGATGGGGGTAGAGAGGAAGAGGGAAGAGAGAGAAGGATGGGGGTAGAGAGGAAGAGGGAAGAGAGAGAAGGATGGGGGTAGAGAGGAAGAGGGAAGAGAGAGAAGGATGGGGTAGAGAGGAAGAGGGAAAGAGAGAAGGATGGGGGTAGAGAGGAAGAGGGAAGAGAGAGAAGGATGGGGGTAGAGAGGAAGAGGGAAGAGAGAGAAGGATGGGGTAGAGGGAAGAGAGAGAAGGATGGGGGTAGAGAGGAAGAGGGAAGAGAGAGAAGGATGGGGGTAGAGGGGAAGAGAGAGAAGGATGGGGGTAGAGAGGAAGAGGGAAGAGAGAGAAGGATGGGGGTAGAGAGGAAGAGGGGAAAGAGAGAAGGATGGGGGTAGAGAGGAAGAGGGGAAGAGAGAGAAGGATGGGGGTAGAGAGGAAGAGGGGAAGAGAGAGAAGGATGGGGGTAGAGAGGAAGAGGAAGAGAGAGAAGGATGGGGGTAGAGAGGAAGAGGGAAGAGAGAGAAGGATGGGGGTAGAGGGAAGAGGGAAGAGAGAGAAGGATGGGGGTAGAGAGGAAGAGGGAAGAGAGAGAAGGATGGGGGTAGAGAGGAAGAGGGACGAGAGAGAAGGATGGGGGTAGAGAGGAAGAGGGAAGAGAGAGAAGGATGGGGGTAGAGGGAAGAGGGAAGAGAGAGAAGGATGGGGGTAGAGGGGAAGAGAGAGAAGGATGGGGTAGAGGGAAGAGGGAAGAGAGAGAAGGATGGGGGTAGAGAGGAAGAGGGGAAAGAGAGAAGGATGGGGGTAGAGGGGAAGAGAGAGAAGGATGGGGGTAGAGGGGAAGAGGGAAGAGAGAGAAGGATGGGGTAGAGGGGAAGAGAGAGAAGGATGGGGGTAGAGAGGAAGAGGGAAGAGAGAGAAGGATGGGGGTAGAGAGGAAGAGGGAAAGAGAGAAGGATGGGGTAGAGGGGAAGAGGGAAGAGAGAGAAGGATGGGGGTAGAGGGGAAGAGGGAAGAGAGAGAAGGATGGGGGTAGAGGGGAAGAGGGAAGAGAGAGAAGGATGGGGGTAGAGGGGAAGAGGGAAGAGAGAGAAGGATGGGGGTAGAGAGGAAGAGAGAGAAGGATGGGGGTAGAGAGAAAGAGAGAGAAGGATGGGGGTAGAGAGGAAGAGGGAAGAGAGAAGGATGGGGGTAGAGAGGAAGAGGGAAGAGAGAGAAGGATGGGGGTAGAGAGGAAGAGGGAAGAGAGAGAAGGATGGGGGTAGAGAGGAAGAGGGAAGAGAGAGAAGGATGGGGGTAGAGAGGAAGAGGGAAGAGAGAGAAGGATGGGGGTAGAGAGGAAGAGGGAAGAGAGAGAAGGATGGGGGTAGAGAGGAAGAGGGAAGAGAGAGAAGGATGGGGGTAGAGAGGAAGAGGGAAGAGAGAGAAGGATGGGGGTAGAGAGGAAGAGGGAAGAGAGAGAAGGATGGGGTAGAGGGGAAGAGGGAAGAGAGAGAAGGATGGGGTAGAGAGGAAGAGAGAGAAGGATGGGGGTAGAGAGGAAGAGGGAAGAGAGAAGGATGGGGTAGAGGGGAAGAGGGAAGAGAGAGAAGGATGGGGGTAGAGAGGAAGAGGGGAAAGAGAGAAGGATGGGGGTAGAGAGGAAGAGGGGAAAGAGAGAAGGATGGGGGTAGAGGGGAAGAGAGAGAAGGATGGGGTAGAGGGAAGAGGGAAGAGAGAGAAGGATGGGGTAGAGGGGAAGAGAGAGAAGGATGGGGGTAGAGAGGAAGAGGGAAGAGAGAGAAGGATGGGGTAGAGAGGAAGAGGGGAAAGAGAGAAGGATGGGGGTAGAGAGGAAGAGGGAAGAGAGAGAAGGATGGGGGTAGAGAGGAAGAGGGACGAGAGAGAAGGATGGGGGTAGAGAGGAAGAGGGAAGAGAGAGAAGGATGGGGGTAGAGGGGAAGAGGGAAGAGAGAGAAGGATGGGGGTAGAGGGGAAGAGAGAGAAGGATGGGGTAGAGGGGAAGAGGGAAGAGAGAGAAGGATGGGGGTAGAGAGGAAGAGGGAAGAGAGAGAAGGATGGGGGTAGAGGGGAAGAGGGGAAAGAGAAAAGGATGGGGGTAGAGAGGAAGAGGGGAAAGAGAGAAGGATGGGGGTAGAGAGGAAGAGGAAAGAGAGAGAAGGATGGGGGTAGAGGGGAAAGAGAAAGGATGGGGGTAGAGAGGAAGAGGAAAGAGAGAGAAGGATGGGGGTAGAGAGGAAGAGGGAAGAGAGAAGGATGGGGGTAGAGAGAGGGAAGAGAGAGAAGGATGGGGGTAGAGAGGAAGAGGGAAGAGAGAGAAGGATGGGGGTAGAGAGGAAGAGGGAAGAGAGAGAAGGATGGGGTAGAGAGGAAGAGGGGAAAGAGAGAAGGATGGGGGTAGAGAGGAAGAGGGAAGAGAGAGAAGGATGGGGGTAGAGAGGAAGAGGGAAGAGAGAGAAGGATGGGGTAGAGAGGAAGAGGGAAGAGAGAGAAGGATGGGGTAGAGGGGAAGAGAGAGAAGGATGGGGTAGAGAGGAAGAGGGAAGAGAGAGAAGGATGGGGGTAGAGGGGAAGAGAGAGAAGGATGGGGGTAGAGAGGAAGAGGGAAGAGAGAGAAGGATGGGGGTAGAGAGGAAGAGGGGAAAGAGAGAAGGATGGGGGTAGAGAGGAAGAGGGGAAGAGAGAGAAGGATGGGGGTAGAGAGGAAGAGGGGAAAGAGAGAGAAGGATGGGGGTAGAGAGGAAGAGGAAAGAGAGAGAAGGATGGGGGTAGAGAGGAAGAGGGAAGAGAGAGAAGGATGGGGGTAGAGAGGAAGAGGGAAGAGAGAGAAGGATGGGGGTAGAGAGGAAGAGGGAAGAGAGAGAAGGATGGGGGTAGAGAGGAAGAGGGAAGAGAGAGAAGGATGGGGGTAGAGAGGAAGAGGGACGAGAGAGAAGGATGGGGGTAGAGAGGAAGAGGGAAGAGAGAGAAGGATGGGGGTAGAGGGGAAGAGGGAAGAGAGAGAAGGATGGGGGTAGAGGGGAAGAGAGAGAAGGATGGGGTAGAGGGGAAGAGGGAAGAGAGAGAAGGATGGGGGTAGAGAGGAAGAGGGGAAAGAGAGAAGGATGGGGGTAGAGGGGAAGAGAGAGAAGGATGGGGGTAGAGGGGAAGAGGGAAGAGAGAGAAGGATGGGGTAGAGGGGAAGAGAGAGAAGGATGGGGGTAGAGAGGAAGAGGGAAGAGAGAGAAGGATGGGGGTAGAGAGGAAGAGGGGAAAGAGAGAAGGATGGGGTAGAGGGGAAGAGGGAAGAGAGAGAAGGATGGGGGTAGAGGGGAAGAGGGAAGAGAGAGAAGGATGGGGGTAGAGGGGAAGAGGGGAAGAGGGAAGAGAGAGAAGGATGGGGGTAGAGGGGAAGAGGGAAGAGAGAGAAGGATGGGGGTAGAGAGGAAGAGAGAGAAGGATGGGGGTAGAGAGAAAGAGAGAGAAGGATGGGGGTAGAGAGGAAGAGGGAAGAGAGAGAAGGATGGGGGTAGAGAGGAAGAGGGAAGAGAGAGAAGGATGGGGGTAGAGAGGAAGAGGGAAGAGAGAGAAGGATGGGGGTAGAGAGGAAGAGGGAAGAGAGAGAAGGATGGGGGTAGAGAGGAAGAGGGAAGAGAGAGAAGGATGGGGGTAGAGAGGAAGAGGGAAGAGAGAGAAGGATGGGGGTAGAGAGGAAGAGGGAAGAGAGAGAAGGATGGGGGTAGAGAGGAAGAGGGAAGAGAGAGAAGGATGGGGGTAGAGAGGAAGAGGGAAGAGAGAGAAGGATGGGGTAGAGGGGAAGAGGGAAGAGAGAGAAGGATGGGGGTAGAGAGGAAGAGAGAGAAGGATGGGGGTAGAGAGGAAGAGGGAAGAGAGAGAAGGATGGGGGTAGAGGGGAAGAGGGAAGAGAGAGAAGGATGGGGGTAGAGAGGAAGAGGGGAAAGAGAGAAGGATGGGGGTAGAGAGGAAGAGGGGAAAGAGAGAAGGATGGGGGTAGAGGGGAAGAGAGAGAAGGATGGGGGTAGAGGGGAAGAGGGAAGAGAGAGAAGGATGGGGTAGAGGGGAAGAGAGAGAAGGATGGGGGTAGAGAGGAAGAGGGAAGAGAGAGAAGGATGGGGGTAGAGAGGAAGAGGGGAAAGAGAGAAGGATGGGGTAGAGGGGAAGAGTGAAGAGAGAGAAGGATGGGGTAGAGGGGAAGAGAGAGAAGGATGGGGGTAGAGAGGAAGAGGGAAGAGAGAGAAGGATGGGGGTAGAGAGGAAGAGGGGAAAGAGAGAAGGATGGGGGTAGAGGGGAAGAGAGAGAAGGATGGGGGTAGAGGGGAAGAGGGAAGAGAGATAAGGATGGGGTAGAGGGGAAGAGAGAGAAGGATGGGGGTAGAGAGGAAGAGGGAAGAGAGAGAAGGATGGGGGTAGAGAGGAAGAGGGGAAAGAGAGAAGGATGGGGTAGAGGGGAAGAGGGAAGAGAGAGAAGGATGGGGTAGAGGGGAAGAGAGAGAAGGATGGGGGTAGAGAGGAAGAGGGAAGAGAGAGAAGGATGGGGGTAGAGAGGAAGAGGGAAGAGAGAGAAGGATGGGGGTAGAGAGGAAGAGGGAAGAGAGAGAAGGATGGGGTAGAGAGGAAGAGGGGAAAGAGAGAAGGATGGGGGTAGAGAGGAAGAGGGAAGAGAGAGAAGGATGGGGGTAGAGAGGAAGAGGGAAGAGAGAGAAGGATGGGGGTAGAGAGGAAGAGGGAAGAGAGAGAAGGATGGGGTAGAGGGGAAGAGAGAGAAGGATGGGGTAGAGAGGAAGAGGGAAGAGAGAGAAGGATGGGGGTAGAGGGGAAGAGAGAGAAGGATGGGGGTAGAGAGGAAGAGGGAAGAGAGAGAAGGATGGGGGTAGAGAGGAAGAGGGGAAAGAGAGAAGGATGGGGGTAGAGAGGAAGAGGGGAAGAGAGAGAAGGATGGGGGTAGAGAGGAAGAGGGGAAAGAGAGAGAAGGATGGGGGTAGAGAGGAAGAGGAAAGAGAGAGAAGGATGGGGGTAGAGAGGAAGAGGGAAGAGAGAGAAGGATGGGGGTAGAGAGGAAGAGGGAAGAGAGAGAAGGATGGGGGTAGAGAGGAAGAGGGAAGAGAGAGAAGGATGGGGGTAGAGAGGAAGAGGGAAGAGAGAGAAGGATGGGGGTAGAGAGGAAGAGGGAAGAGAGAGAAGGATGGGGGTAGAGAGGAAGAGGGAAGAGAGAGGAGGATGGGGGTAGAGAGGAAGAAGGAAGAGAGAGAAGGATGGGGGTAGAGAGGAAGAAGGAAGAGAGAGAAGGATGGGGGTAGAGAGGAAGAGGGAAGAGAGAGAAGGATGGGGGTAGAGAGGAAGAGGGAAGAGAGAGGAGGATGGGGGTAGAGAGGAAGAAGGAAGAGAGAGAAGGATGGGGGTAGAGAGGAAGAAGGAAGAGAGAGAAGGATGGGGTAGAGAAGAAGAAGGAAGAGAGAGGAGGATGGGGGTAGAGAGGAAGAGGGCCAATGTGTTCCAGGGCCTTCTGAAGGCACTCAGAGAATCCTAAAGCTATTCAAACTATTGTAATCAAATCATATCAAACTTTGTCACATGCGCAGAATACAACAAGTGTAGATCTTACCGTGAAATGCTTACTTCCAAGCCCTGAACCAACGGTGCAGTTCAAGAAGAGTTAAGGAAATATTTACCAAAAAATGTAAGGAAAAGTCAAATAAGAATAAGGAGGCTATATACAGAGGGTACCGTTACCGAGTCAATGTGCGGGGGTACAGGTGAGTCGAGGTCATTTGTACATGTGGGTAGGGGTGAAGTGATTATGCTGAGAAACTAGAGAGCTGAAGTATAGTGCCTTCGGAAAGTATTCAGACCTCTTGACTTTTCCCACATTTTGTTACGTTACAACCTTATTCTAAAGTGGATTAAATAAATAAAAATCCTCAGCAATCTACACACAATACCCCATAATGACAAAAGCAAAAACAAGTTCAGACATTTTTGCACATTTATTGAAAAACAAAAAACTGAAATACCTTATTTACATAAGTATTCAGACCCTTTGCTTTTAGACTCTAAATTAAGCCCAGGTGCATCCTGTTTCCATTGATCCTCCTTGAGATGTTTTTACTTGGAGTCCACCTGGGGTAAATTCAAATGATTGGACATGATTTGGAACGGCACACCTGTCTATATAATGTCCCACAGTTGACAGTGTATGTCAGAGCAAAAACCAACCAGGTGTGCCAAGCTTGTAGCGTCATACCCAAGAAGACTTGAGGCTGTTATCACTGTCAAAAGGTGCTTTAACAAAATACTGAGTAAAGGGTATGAATACTTATGTAAATGTGATATCAGTTCATTTTTAATAAATTGGCAGAAATGTATCTCTCCTCCCTACTTCTCCCGGACATCAGCCTGCCTTTAGGTTTGCAGGCCTTTAAAAATCCATGAATTTGCACTGCCAGCCCCGCTCAACCAACGCACACCCATCATCCCGTGATTTACTGTGAATAATAAAACCAGATTAAACTTTGTGAACGCTCTTTGTCCCTCATTTGATTGTCGTGCACGGCCGCACAGCATTCGCCATCACCCCCCCCCCCCCCGAGGGTCCAACGATGGGCGGAATCCCCCAGGAAATACTCCTGCCCCAGTCTCTCTTTTCATCCGTACACAATATCAATTTGTTCATACAGCCTAGAAGCGGGCGCCCTGAAAAACCTCCTGTGAATGAATCAGACAGCCGGGCTGTAGGTCGGCCTGTCAGGGAGATGGAGAGGACACAAAGGAAGCATAGGAGGGGTTTGTGTGGCAGCACTGATCCCAGGTGTCCGTGGACAATACACTACAGCATGGGCGCAGGGCGGACGGCCGTCTGTATAGTAACAGCAGCAGGAGACACGTGGCTGATGAAAAGCACAGAGAGGATTTCATCTAAGCCCTCATATTGATCTCATCAGAATTGACCGTCTTGTTTATTCTGTTTAAGTCACACTGTAGCAATATTGTTAACCTCTCAGAATAGAGAAGGGTCAAGGAGGCGGTGTTACAGCTCGGACTACAATCCTCCTACTGCAGAGTAGGTGGTGCTGCTACAGAGTAGGTGGTGCTGCTACAGAGTAGGTGGTGCTGCTACAGAGTAGGCGGTGCTGCTACAGAGTAGGCGGTGCTGCTACAGAGTAGGCGGTGCTGCTACAGAGTAGGCGGTGCTGCTACAGAGTAGGCGGTGCTGCTACAGAGTAGGCGGTGCTACTACAGAGTAGGCGGTGCTGCTGCTACAGAGTAGGCGGTGCTGCTGCTGCTACAGAGTAGGCGGTGCTGGTGCAGAGTAGGCGGTGCTGCTGCAGAGTAGGCGGTGCTACTGCTACAGAGTAGGCGGTGCTGCTGCTACAGAGTAGGCGGTGCTGCTGCTACAGAGTAGGCGGTGCTGCTGCTACAGAGTAGGCGGTGCTGCTGCTACAGAGTAGGCGGTGCTGCTGCTACAGAGTAGGCGGTGCTGCTGCCACAGAGTAGGCGGTGCTGCTGCTACAGAGTAGGCGGTGCTGCTGCTACAGAGTAGGCGGTGCTGCTGCTACAGAGTAGGCGGTGCTGCTGCTACAGAGTAGGCGGTGCTGCTGCTACAGAGTAGGCGGTGCTGCTGCTACAGAGTAGGCGGTGCTGCTGCTACAGAGTAGGCGGTGCTGCTGCTACAGAGTAGGCGGTGCTGCTGCTACAGAGTAGGCGGTGCTGCTGCTACAGAGTAGGCGGTGCTGCTGCTACAGAGTAGGTGCTGCTGCTACAGAGTAGGCGGTGCTGCTGCAGAGTAGGCGGTGCTGCTGCAGAGTAGGCGATGCTGCTGCAGAGTAGGCGGTGCTGGTGCAGAGTAGGCGGTGCTGGTGCAGAGTAGGCGGTGCTGGTGCAGAGTAGGCGGTGCTGCTGCAGAGTAGGCGGTGCTGCTACAGAGTAGGCGGTGCTGCTACAGAGTAGGCGGTGCTGCTACAGAGTAGGCGGTGCTGCTACAGAGTAGGCGGTGCTACTACAGAGTAGGCGGTGCTACTACAGAGTAGGCGGTGCTGCTGCTACAGAGTAGGCGGTGCTGCTGCTACAGAGTAGGCGGTGCTGCTGCTGCTGCTACAGAGTAGGCGGTGCTGCTGCTGCTACAGAGTAGGCGGTGCTACTGCAGAGTAGGCGGTGCTACTGCAGAGTAGGCGGTGCTACTGCAGAGTAGGCGGTGCTGCTGCTACAGAGTAGGCGGTGCTGCTGCTACAGAGTAGGCGGTGCTGCTGCTACAGAGTAAGCGGTGCTGCTGCTACAGAGTAGGCGGTGCTGCTGCTACAGAGTAGGTGGTGCTGCTACAGAGTAGGTGGTGCTGCTACAGAGTAGGCGGTGCTGCTACAGAGTAGGCGGTGCTGCTACAGAGTAGGCGGTGCTGCTACAGAGTAGGCGGTGCTGCTACAGAGTAGGCGGTGCTGCTACAGAGTAGGCGGTGCTGCTGCTACAGAGTAGGTGCTGCTGCTACAGAGTAGGTGCTGCTGCTACAGAGTAGGTGGTGCTGCTACAGAGTAGGTGGTGCTGCTACAGAGTAGGTGGTGCTGCTACAGAGTAGGTGATGCTGCTACAGAGTAGGCGGTGCTGCTGCAGAGTAGGCGGTGCTGGTGCAGAGTAGGCGGTGCTGGTGCAGAGTAGGCGGTGCTGCTACAGAGTAGGCGGTGCTGGTGCAGAGTAGGCGGTGCTACTGCAGAGTAGGCGGTGCTACTGCAGAGTAGGCGGTGCTGCTGCTACAGAGTAGGCGGTGCTGCTGCTACAGAGTAGGCGGTGCTGCTGCTGCTACAGAGTAGGCGGTGCTGCTGCTACAGAGTAGGCGGTGCTGCTGCTACAGAGTAGGCGGTGCTGCTGCTACAGAGTAGGCGGTGCTACTGCTACAGAGTAGGCGGTGCTACTGCTACAGAGTAGGCGGTGCTACTGCTACAGAGTAGGCGGTGCTACTGCTACAGAGTAGGCGGTGCTACTGCTACAGAGTAGGCGGTGCTACAGATTAGGTGGTGATGCTACAGAGTAGGCGGGGCTGCTGCTACAGAGTAGGCGGGGCTGCTGCTACAGAGTAGGCGGGGCTGCTGCTACAGAGTAGGCGGGGCTGCTGCTACAGAGTAGGCGGGGCTGCTGCTACAGAGTAGGCGGGGCTGCTGCTACAGAGTAGGCGGGGCTGCTGCTACAGAGTAGGCGGGGCTGCTGCTACAGAGTAGGCGGGGCTGCTGCTACAGAGTAGGCGGGGCTGCTGCTACAGAGTAGGCGGGGCTGCTGCTACAGAGTAGGCGGGGCTGCTGCTACAGAGTAGGCGGGGCTGGTGCTGCAGAGTAAGCGGGGCTGGTGCTGCAGAGTAAGCGGGGCTGGTGCTGCAGAGTAAGCGGGGCTGGTGCTGCAGAGTAAGCGGGGCTGGTGCTGCAGAGTAAGCGGGGCTGGTGCTGCAGAGTAAGCGGGGCTGGTGCGGCAGAGTAGGCGGGGCTGGTGCGGCAGAGTAGGCGGGGCTGGTGCTGCAGAGTAAGCGGGGCTGGTGCTGCAGAGTAAGCGGGGCGGGTGCTGCAGAGTAAGCGGGGCTGGTGCGGCAGAGTAGGCGGGGCTGGTGCTGCAGAGTAGGCGGGGCTGGTGCTGCAGCGCCTCCTTCCTCATTCTTTATCCTGGCGACCCCTCATTCTATATCCTGACGACCCCTCATTCTATATCCTGACGACCCCTCATTCTATATCCTGACGACCCCTCATTCTTTATCCTGACGACCCCTCATTCTATATCCTGACGACCCCTCATTCAATATCCTGACGACCCCTCATTCTATATCCTGACGACCCCTCATTCTATATCCTGACGACCCCTCATTCTATATCCTGACGACCCCTCATTCTAAATCCTGACGACCGCTCATTCTATATCCTGACGACCCCTCATTCTATATCCTGACGACCCCTCATTCTATATCCTGACGACCCCTCATTCTTTATCCTGACGACCCCTCATTCTTTATCCTGACGACCCCTCATTCTATATCCTGACGACCCCTCATTCTATATCCTGACGACCCCTCATTCTATATCCTGACGACCCCTCATTCTATATCCTGACGACCCCTCATTCTATATCCTGACGACCCCTCATTCTATATCCTGACGACCCCTCATTCTATATCCTGACGACCCCTCATTCTTTATCCTGACGACCCCTCATTCTTTATCCTGACGACCCCTCATTCTTTATCCTGACGACCCCTCATTCTTTATCCTGACGACCCCTCATTCTTTATCCTGACGACCCCTCATTCTTTAACCTGACGACCCCTCATTCTATATCCTGACGACCCCTCATTCTATATCCTGATGACCCCTCATTCTTTAACCTGACGACCCCTCATTCTATATCCTGACGACCCCTCATTCTTTATCCTGATAACCACTCACATCACATTCTATAACCTGATAACCACTCATATCACATTCTTTAACCTGGGAAACCCTCACATCATTAGCATAATACAATTTAAAAAATCCCCATAAAACGCTGTCCGTTTAGGTTGGGCCAAACCGTTTGGACTCTACAGACGGTTTTGTGATAAACTGATTTGAGATGTCTCAGCGTTCTAGCGGTCACCTTTCACCGCAGAATGCGGAAGTGCGACTTGAATTGGACATGAAAAAAAAACAAGAAGGATTGCATCGTACTGGTAATTGCCACTTGGTTGAGTTGGGAGGAGGATAGGAGTTCAAGAGACTATTACGAGACTATAGAGGGGGATGTATTTTGACAGGAATATAGAGAGCGACATGGTTGAGTTGTGTTTACTGACAATAACAGTACCAGTCAGTTCACCGTGGGCGGACCGGAGGCAAAACTTCAGCCAACACGACACCCACATTACGTTATGCATATTCTATAGCGGCCGGGAGCACTTTGCAAACAGTCAATTCTTAATGACAAAACGGGAATTAACTCCAACAAATATGTCAGGGAGCTGGTTTCTGAGTATCCGAATATAAATGTGTATTAAATGCAGTAAATCATGTATAATATGTAGCTTAAAATGCATATTAGAGTACATATTACACAGAATATTGCAGTACAATGCTAAATACTATCCTTCATACAAAGGTTAAAGGTAACTGAGAACCACTCAGCTTTACTTCCTACTAAGTTTAAACCAAAGGCTCGACGTCCAAATCAAATCACATTTTATTTGTCACACACACACGGTTAGCAGTGCAGCAATATCTGACATGTAATCTAACAATTCCACAACAAATACCTAATACACACAAATCTAAATAAAGGAATAAGAATATATAAATATTTGGATGAGCAATGACAGAAAATAAAAACGTATTTTTTTTATTAAAAATCCTGCAAAGTTTCCTAAGGACTAGAAGTGAGGCAGCCCTCTCTGTCGGCGCCATCTTGAAGCCACCGGGGCTCTGCCATTGAATGAGTAAATCATGTTGTTATCAGTGTTTTCTAAATAACAGTATTTACCTGTGAAGCAGCTAGGCTGAATCATAACTAATGTCATGATGTTCCCAGAACCATGGTGGAAGATCAATCAACCGCAGAGACACACACACACACACACACACACACACACACACACACACACAACAGACCGCAGAGCCTCTGCCAGTGTGCCTGTACATACCTGCCATTTTTACCACAGCATTAGATTCCAAGATGGCAGCCATCTAGTAACCTCAAATCACGTGCCAACTGAACAGCCAAACAGTCCGCAATTACCTTCTATAGAAAACCACGGAGACAGACTCCATCTTCTGTAGCACTGATAATGACATGATCATATGATTACAGGCCGGTCGACATTAAGACTTCTGATATACAGTTTCCTTCCTGAAATAGCTGGGAATATACCCTACTATTTCTGAGTGCTCCACTCTTGAGCTTTTCCTCTACAAGCATCATAAACCTTTCATATACACTACATGTATATATATATATATATATATCACGTCTTTGAAGTCTCGTCTGGGAGCCCCTGCATTATTCAAGCTAAATATCACCCACTGGAGATTTAGAAATGTAACGTTTTCCATTTTTTTAAAGAAACAGACCTACTTCGTAAGTTCTCTAACTTTTCAAATCTCCCCACACAGACTTTAAGCAGCTAGAGGGTGAGGCCATGGAGACTGAGGGAGAGAGTGACGGGAGGCCAACAGTAAAGAAGATGGCGCTCCATCACACCAGATAACTATAGCTGACATTCCTCCAGACATTTCAGAGACGTGATGCTCTTTGGCTGTAGTACACATTCCTTTCTCCTGATCCTCTAGGATGAAGTGACAAGATAGATACTCTCTCTCTCTGTGTGTGTGTGTGTGTGTGTGTGTGTCTCTCTCTCTTTACTGTCCTTGTGGGGACCAGGAGTTATCATAAGATTAGTAAAACAAGGAAAATTCAGACAAGTGGAGACATTTCTCCAGTCCCCACAGGGAAAGTGCTATTTTAGGCTCAGGGATTAGGTTTAAGGTTACAATAAGGGTAAGGAATTAGGTTTAGAGGTTAAGGTTAGGTGTTAGGTTTAGAGGTTAAGGTTAGGTGTGAGGTTTAGAGGTTAAGGTTAGGTGTTAGGTTTAGAGGTTAAGGTTAGGTGTGAGGTTTAGAGGTTAAGGTTAGGTGTGAGGTTTAGAGGTTAAGGTTAGGTGTGAGGTTTAGAGGTTAAGGTTAGGTGTGAAGTTTAGAGGTTAAGGTTAGGTGTGAGGTTTAGAGGTTAAGGTTAGGTTTAGAGGTTAAGGTTAGGTTTAGAGGTTAAGGTTAGGTGTTCAGTGGTTAAGGTTAGGTGTTCGGTTTAGAGGTTAGGTGTACAGTGGTTAAGGTTAGGTGAAGGGAAAATGGGAATCAATTGTTTGGTACCAACAAGGATAGTAAAACAAATGTGTGCATGTGTTTCTATATGTGTCTAAGCCCAGTAGAGGCCCTGGGGTCGTACGACGGGTCCCCCGATACTTCAGTGAGAGCACGCCTCCCCTCTCCCCTCCTCCCAGCCTCCCCTCACTCCCCCAGCCCTAATCGTTCATCTCTCGCTCCATGGATCAGCCGCTGACCTTGGGAAAAGAGCAAGCGGGAACTGAGGGAGGGGTGGAAAGAGGGGAGGGACACTACTGAGCCAACTGCCGGTCGGGGTTCTCCAGCTGAAAAACAGCCGTGGGAAGTCTTTAGTTAACCCATAATGTTTGAAACGAACTGCAAATTTATTTATTTTTATATTAAAACTGATAAGACTTCCCTCCCAGCCCCACAGCAGGGCATTAAGTATCCTCACGTCCGGACACATGGGACTCACCCTAAGTAGGGGAAAGAGGAAAGCGCTTGGTCAGGAACCTGGCTGTAATAAGGCTTCATTAAAACAGGCTAACGGCTCTCAGTGGATCAATGAGGCCTAAAACTAGGTCATTAAATGAGTTTTAACTCATTAAACCAATAAATGTTGACTGTGGACTGGCCGGAGAGATCTTTAGCCAATCAGAGTAGGGCTCCTCCAGTAAGTTAGACTCTCACACCAAGGTGTGTATCCTGACTGATGGTGATACCATAGGGCTGTTTCTGAAAACATTAGCTCGCTAGCTGTCAAATTATTGCTTCCGCAATAATCAAATTATTGGTTTCCTCAACTCCTCCCAAAAGCAGAGGAATCAAGGATTTGACAGCTAGAAAATGTTTTTCAGAAACCGCCTAGACATGCACTTCCTGACGGCGAGGATGCACTTCCTGACGGCGAGGATGCACTTCCTGACGGCGAGGATGCACTTCCTGGCGGCGAGGATACACTTCCTGACAGCGAGGATGCACTTCCTGACAGCGAGGATGCACTTCCTGACAGCGAGGATACACTGCGACGCGGCCGTTTTCTCAATGCGAGTACACGACCCAGGCCAATCCCACATGCAGTCTAAAGTACACGACCCAGGCCAATCCCACATGCAGTCTAAAGTACACGACCCAGGCCAATCCCACATGCAGTCTAAAGTACACGACCCAGGCCAATCCCACATGCAGTCTAAAGTACACGACCCAGGCCAATCCCACATGCAGTCTAAAGTACACGACCCAGGCCAATCCCACATGCAGTCTAAAGTACACGACCCAGGCCAATCCCGCATGCAGTCTAAAGTACACGACCCAGGCCAATCCCACATGCAGTCTAAAGTACACGACCCAGGCCAATCCCACATGCAGTCTAAAGTACACGACCCAGGCCAATCCCACATGCAGTCTAAAGTACACGACCCAGGCCAATCCCACATGCAGTCTAAAGTACACGACCCAGGCCAATCCCACATGCAGTCTAAAGTACACGACCCAGGCCAATCCCACATGCAGTCTAAAGTACACGACCCAGGCCAATCCCGCATGCAGTCTAAAGTACACGACCCAGGCCAATCCCACATGCAGTCTAAAGTACACGACCCAGGCCAATCCCACATGCAGTCTAAAGTACACGACCCAGGCCAATCCCACATGCAGTCTAAAGTACACGACCCAGGCCAATCCCACATGCAGTCTAAAGTACACGACCCAGGCCAATCCCACATGCAGTCTAAAGTACACGACCCAGGCCAATCCCACATGCAGTCTAAAGTACACGACCCCGGCCAATCCCACATGCAGTCTAAACACAGACTGAAGTCGTTGGTTAGAGCAGAGTGAGTCGAGTGGAACGGAGTTCAACGACATACTCTGTCACATCTCTTTACAACAAAGACTAACGTTACCAAGCTAGAGAGATCATACCGGAACACAACGTTGGCGGTGTAGACTACCGTTTTAACATTTCATCAAACACGAAAATGACAAAGCTAGCTAGCTACTGTACAAGACAACATTAGCTCTATCATCGGTACTGAAATGTGTCAAAAGTTTTTTTTTAACAATAATGAGATAGACACTAAATGGGAAATGAGTCTAAGTGGGTGACATGGTCGAGAGGTAGACCTGCTCTTGAATTATCCCATCAAACACATGTCCTCAGAGATGGAGCTATAGTAGCATGTCCCGTGTCTGAAAGGCCAGTTAACTCAAGCTGAAACATCTGTCCATGGAGGTTGGGGTGGGGGGGGGGCAACCATCACTGAACAATGAACAGACCTCTAATGACTTTGGATCGCACTGTTCACCACACACCCACACGTCATCCCCTCCTGGGTGAACAAGATGAATGCCCCACCTCTACCTGATGGACCTGCTAGGTAACGCCCAGAAAGACTTGGTGGTGAACAAGATGAATGACCCACCTCATGGACCTGCTAGGTAACGCCCAGAAAGACTTGGTGGGGAACAAGATGAATGACCTACCTCATGGACCTGCTAGGTAACGCCCAGAAAGACTTGGTGGGGAACAAGATGAATGACACACCTCTACCTGATGGACCTGCTAGGTAACGCCCAGAAAGACTTGGTGGGGAACAAGATGAATGACCCACCTCTACCTGACGGACCTGCTAGGTAACGCCCAGAAAGACTTGGTGGGGAACAAGATGAATGACCCATCTCTACCTGATAGAACTGCTAGGTAACGCCCAGAAAGACTTGGTGGGGAACAAGATGAATGACCCACCTCTACCTGACGGACCTGCTAGGTAACGCCCAGAAAGACTTGGTGGGGAACAAGATGAATGACCCATCTCTACCTGATAGAACTGCTAGGTAACGCCCAGAAAGACTTGGTGGGGAACAAGATGAATGACACACCTCTACCTGATGGACCTGCTAGGTAACGCCCAGAAAGACTTGGTGGTGAACAAGATGAATGACCATCCTCTACCTGATGGACCTGCTAGGTAACGCCCAGAAATTCTTGGTGGGGAATAAGATGAATGACCCATCTCTACCTGATGGACCTGCTAGGTAACGCCCAGAAAGACTTGGTGGTGAACAAGATGAATGACCCATCTCTACCTGATGGACCTGCTAGGTAACGCCCAGAAAGACTTGGTGGGGAACAAGATGAATGACCATCCTCTACCTGATGGACCTGCTAGGTAACGCCCAGAAAGACTTGGTGGTGAACAAGATGAATGACCATCCTCTACCTGATGGACCTGCTAGGTAACGCCCATAAAGACTTGGTGGGGAACAAGATGAATGCCCCATCTCTACCTGATGGACCTGCTAGGTAACACCCATAAAGACTTGGTGGGGAACAAGATGAATGCCCCATCTCTACCTGATGGACCTGCTAGGTAACGCCCATAAAGACTTGGTGGGGAACAAGATGAATGACCCATCTCTACCTGATGGACCTGCTAGGTAACGCCCATAAAGACTTGGTGGGGAACAAGATGAATGACCCATCTCTACCTGATGGACCTGCTAGGTAACGCCCAGAAAGACTTGGTGGGGAACAAGATGAATGACCCATCTCTACCTGATGGACCTGCTAGGTAACGCCCAGAAAGACTTGGTGGGGAACAAGATGAATGACCATCCTCTACCTGACGGACCTGCTAGGTAACGCCCAAAAAGACTTGGTGGGGTTGTGGAAGGTGACAACTGCATTCATCTGGTCTGTTCCGTTCACTGTTTGATTTGATTTGCACTGTTTGATTTGTTTGCTGTTTTAAAACACAGTGGTGGCGTGTCCCCTCTCGTGTTGTTTGTACTGCAGATTGCCCCGTTAAAACAGTGGTGGCGTCTCTCCTCTCGTGTTGTTTGTACGGCAGATCGCCCCGTTAAAACACAGTGGTGGCGTGTCCCCTCTCGTGTTGTTTGTACGGCAGATTGCCCCGTTAAAACACAGTGGTGGCGTGTCTCCTCTCGTGTTGTTTGTACTGCAGATCGCCCCGTTAAAACACAGTGGTGGCGTGTCCCCTCTCGTGTTGTTTGTACTGCAGATCGCCCCGTTAAAACACAGTGGTGGCGTGTCTCCTCTCGTGTTGTTTGTACTGCAGATCGCCCCGTTAAAACACAGTGGTGGCGTGCCGCCTCTCGTGTTGTTTGTACGGCAGATTGCCCAGTTAAAACACAGTGGTGGCGTGTCTCCTCTCGTGTTGTTTGTACTGCAGATCGCCCCGTTAAAACACAGTGGTGGCGTGTCCCCTCTCGTGTTGTTTGTACTGCAGATCGCCCCGTTAAAACACAGTGGTGGCGTGTCTCCTCTCGTGTTGTTTGTACGGCAGATTGCCCCGTTAAAACACAGTGGTGGCGTGCCGCCTCTCGTGTTGTTTGTACGGCAGATTGCCCAGTTAAAACACAGTTGTGGCGTGTCTCCTCTCGTGTTGTTTGTACTGCAGATCGCCCCGTTAAAACACAGTGGTGGCGTGTCCCCTCTCGTGTTGTTTGTACTGCAGATCGCCCCGTTAAAACACAGTGGTGGCGTGTCCCCTCTCGTGTTGTTTGTACTGCAGATCGCCCCGTTAAAACACAGTGGTGGCGTGCCGCCTCTCGTGTTGTTTGTACGGCAGATTGCCCAGTTAAAACACAGTGGTGGCGTGTCTCCTCTCGTGTTGTTTGTACTGCAGATCGCCCCGTTAAAACACAGTGGTGGCGTGTCCCCTCTCGTGTTGTTTGTACTGCAGATCGCCCCGTTAAAACACAGTGGTGGCGTGTCCCCTCTCGTGTTGTTTGTACTGCAGATCGCCCCGTTAAAACACAGTGGTGGCGTGTCTCCTCTCGTGTTGTTTGTACTGCAGATCGCCCCGTTAAAACACAGTGGTGGCGTGTCCCCTCTCGTGTTGTTTGTACTGCAGATCGCCCCGTTAAAACACAGTGGTGGCGTGTCCCCTCTCGTGTTGTTTGTACTGCAGATTGCCCCGTTAAAACACAGAAAAATTACTTATTTGTTTTAAGTCCTTGACTGAGTCTGCTTTGCAAGTCAGTTGGTGAAACATCACTATTTTAAAACGATGGGATTTGGCTTGATCCTAATCAACAATGTCTACACACAGTCATTATAGTATAAACATGAACAAACAAATCCACTTAAATACCCCCCACCCACTGAAACACACACACACACACACACACACACACACACACACACACACACTGATACACAACAACCCCCGATGTAGGTCAGCTAACACAGCACCACTAGTAAATCACTGAACATTATATTACACTGTTAGCCGTAGGGACATGGTGACTGTGACTAACGGCGTATAACAGTAGAGTGTGAGCCAATACACCACAGGGCAACAACATCAGCTCTGTGTCTGTGTCTGTGTCTGTGTGTCTGTGTGTCTGTGTCTCATCTCAACAGACGCCTTGCCCTGACCTCCAACTGTCATTGTTTTCAGTCCGATTTAGAGAAACCCTAAGCAGCCACAGCGATATGCTACTTAGTCAAACCGCTCCCCAAACAACACACCAGCAGACCTGTTTCAGACCTGTTACAGACCTGTTACAGACCTGTTACAGACCTGTTACAGACCTGTTTACGACCTGTTACAAGCCTGTTTCAGACCTGTTTCAGACCTGTTTCAGACCTGTTTCAGACCTGTTTCAGACCTGTTTCAGACCTGTTTCAAGCCTGTTTCAGACCTGTTACAGACCTGTTTCAAGCCTGTTTCAGACCTGTTACAGACCTGTTTCAGACCTGTTTCAGACCTGTTACAAGCCTGTTACAGACCTGTTACAAGCCTGTTACAGACCCGTTACAGACCCGTTTCAGACCCGTTTCAGACCCGTTTCAGACCCGTTTCAGACCCGTTTCAGACCCGTTTCAGACCCGTTTCAGACCCGTTTCAGACCCGTTTCAGACCCGTTTCAGACCCGTTTCAGACCCGTTTCAGACGGGGCTCAATATTATACAGATATTATTTCACGAATGTCTGAAACGATAACTGGCTGAAGAGGAGTCGGTAACAACAGGAGCAGGTGTCCCACATGGCACTCTATTCCCTAGATAGTGCTGATCACTACTCTAGACCAGAGGGTGAATACGTTGGGGAAACGTGGCCATTTGTTGGGAAGCATCCCAGAGTGTTTTAAGGAGCTGGGGAGGGAGGCAGATAGGTCAGACCAGAGGGTGAATACGTTGGGGAAACGTGGCCATGTGTTGGGAAGCATCCCAGAGTGTTTTAAGGAGCTGGGGAGGGAGGCAGATGGGTCAGACTAAAGCTGCTGATACACTAGCACACGTTCAGAGCCATGTTGCCAGTAATGAACAGTTGAAAGGAGGTTGTCCGCTTTCTGTAGGTATATGTTTCCATGTTGCCAGTAATGAACAGTTGAAAGGAGGTACTGTCCATCTACCTACAGACCCGTTTTAAGGGGTCTTTGCTCAGAATCTACAGCACGCCAATGATTATTCCACACAGCTGTGATTCCATCAAAGCCCTTAATTCTACCCTCTACCTCATCCTACACCATGGCACGTAGGATGTAGCCCAACTATGCAGAAATCTCTGGGGCATGACAGTCAGTGCCTTCCTATCCTTTCAGCTTAGCAGAGCTCCTAGACACCAAATATATAAGCCTTAGAATTGCTCTTATTGCCTGTGAATATGCACCGGTAGCACCCGTGGAGCGTAGAGCAGAATGTGCAGAATTAGGCACCGTGTAGTGGATCTCTGAATATGCAGAATTAGGCACCGTGCAGTGGATCTCTGAATATGCAGAATTAGGCACCGTGTAGTGGATCTCTGAATATGCAGAATTAGGCACCGTGTAGTGGATCTCTGAATATGCAGAATTAGGCACCGTGTAGTGGATCTCTGAATATGCAGAATTAGGCACCGTGTAGTGGATCTCTGAATATGCAGAATTAGGCACCGTGTAGTGGATCTCTGAATACGCCAAATTAGGCCCAGCATTATCTTAGATTCACAGCACGACCACGGCAAAGTTCTATAAAGTTCTCCCTGAAGGATTGGACCACTTCCTCTTTCAAGACTGAGCTGGATTCAATGGTGTCATATTAACGTGGAAACTACCGGAAGATAACGGCTTCACGTTCTGTGGAAAAAAACGACACGTCGACTACGGTAAAAGTGGAGCAGGACGAGTCATGAACGTTGTGAGACGACAACCACTAGTTTGGACCGGCAGACTGGTTGAAAGAAGTGCACTATAAAGGGACTAGGATGCCATAGAGTTAAAATGTGACCCCCCCCGCCCAGTCTACCACAGCAAGAGACACTATTAGTAGCTTCCTATCAAAGCCATTCTCCTCCTATATCTGAGGCCGCGATGGGGAAACCATTCTCCTCCTATATCTGAGGCCGCGATGAGGAAGCCATTCTCCTCCTCTGAGGCCGCGATGAGGAAGCCATTCTCCTCTGAGGCCGCGATGAGGAAGCCATTCTCCTCCTCTATCTGAGGCCGCGATGAGGAAGCCATTCTCCTCCTCTATCTGAGGCCGCGATGAGGAAGCCATTCTCCTCCTCTATCTGAGGCCGCGATGAGGAAGCCATTCTCCTCCTCTATCTGATGCCGCGATGAGGAAGCCATTCTCCTCCTCTATCTAAGACCACAATAAATTCATCGCCCCCCCCCCCTCCAATTACATCAACCTCACTGTCGTCATCTGGTCTTAGTGAAGTCCGTAATGTGATGAATGTTAAAATAGAATATTCTCTGATTGAAAGCAAACAAAGACACACCACAACATGTCAAGGGGTTCATTCTCTGCAGTTCACACATAAACACAGCTTAGCAAAGGCTACATCTTATAGCGTTCAGCCATTTTCCAAGATACTATTGCACCATAATAAACAGTTCATTAAATCTAGTTCTCGATTAACCTATTTGTATTGTGGTATATGTTCTATGTAATGGAGTCTTCCAAAATGTGTGTGTGTGTGTGTGTGTGTGTGTGTGTGTGTGTGTGTGTGTGTGTGTGTGTGTGTGTCAGTACCTCAGTCAGGATTATACAAAGGCCTCAGCCATGGCGCCAACTGTCACAACCCACTGTCACAACCCCAAACACACACAAGCACACAGGCTCAACACACACACAGCAGCCAAATATTTACATGTGATTTCAAAGCCATTCCAAGTGTGATTACGTTGGCTGTTTGCTGAAGAGACGACAGTATATATTTATTATGAGGGCGGAGTGAGATGGAAAAGGGTACACCTGTCAGTTTGCTCCCTTGGCCTCGATCATTTCAATTGAACCATCAAAGTAATGTGCTTAAAGGGACTTCAATTACTGGAGTATTTATGGACCTCAGCCAAGATGAAAAGGGTTAACAGCAGACAACCTGCCTGCCAGCAAACTGTTTTCCATTTCTGTTATAGATCCCCCGACTGGTTCCCCCCCACCCCCAGACTGGTTCCGATTTCCCCAGACTGGTTCCGATTACCCCCCCGGTCTGGTTCCGATTACCCCCCCGGTCTGGTTCCGATTCCCCCCACAGACTGGTTCCGATTCCCCCCACAGACTGGTTCCGATTCCCCCCACAGACCGGTTCCGATTCCCCCCACAGACTGGTTCCGATTCCCCCCACAGACTGGTTCCGATTCCCCCCACAGACTGGTTCCGATTCCCCCCACAGACTGGTTCCGATTCCCCCCACAGACTGGTTCCGATTCCCCCCACAGACTGGTTCCGATTCCCCCCACAGACTGGTTCCGATTCCCCCCACAGACTGGTTCCGATTCCCCCCACAGACTGGTTCCGATTCCCCCCACAGACTGGTTCCGATTCCCCCCACAGACTGGTTCCGATTCCCCCCACAGACTGGTTCCGATTCCCCCCACAGACTGGTTCCGATTCCCCCCACAGACTGGTTCCGATTCCCCCACAGACTGGTTCCGATTCCCCCACAGACTGGTTCCGATTCCCCCAGACTGGTTCTGATTCCCCCACAGACTGGTTCTGATTCCCCCCGGTCGGGTCTTAGTTCTAAAAGGGTTTATAATAATTCATGGCATCAGAAGGAAGTGTTGGACCGACATCTGGGGAACAACACCACCACCATTAGAAGGACAGGGAGTTGGTGTTGTGTGTGTTCCCCTTCACAACTCCCCCCCCCCGTGTCCCCACGTGTGTGTGTGTGTGTGTGTGTGTGTGTGTGTGTGTGTGTGTGTGTGTGTGTGTGTGTGTGTGTGTGTGTGTGTGTGTGTGTGTGTGTGTGTGTGTGTGTGTGTGTGTCCGTCCATGTGGGCCTGTCGACCCGTCTCTCATTCCCTCCAGGGTCTATGTGACACTGTTCATCACAGTGAACCTCCTCTATTTGACAGTTAATGTGAGCTGTTTGTGTGGAGTGACATGGTCAGGGGACCGGGAGTTGACTCTCATTGGTCAAACACACAGGGCATGGGGCTGATATATTCAAATAGGAGTGTGGGGGTGATCCGCCTCCCCATCCTCCCTCGCCCCACGGTAGCCGTGGCAACACAAGGGGACAGGCGGGGGATCTGAATGACTTGGGTGAGATTTGTTTCCGTGGTGAAGTGAAATATACAGTTTAGCCGGCAGGTGATCAACGGTCTCATCTTTCATGTTGGGACGGAACCAACACACCTGAACAGCTTGTCCCATATCTGCTAATGTATTAAACACCAGCCCTGCTAGCGTACACACACACACACACACACACACACACACACACACACACACACACACACACACACACACACACACACACACACACACACACACACACACACACACCTATTCACAAGACATGAGGGGATTTGCCACACAAGTCACAACAATGGCGCTCCTTTCCCTTCTAAAGACAACGGGGAAAGCAGCACAGGTTGACTGACATGGAAAAGTGTCACATCTAAAATGGTGGATTTTTCCTCCAACCACCCAGGGTTCACCTCGAGCTGTTACACTACGACACACACAGACAGTAACACTACGACACACACAGACAGTAACACTACGACACACACAGACAGTAACACTACGACACACACAGACAGTAACGCTACGACACACACAGACAGTAACGCTACGACACAGACAGACAGTAACGCTACGACACAGACAGACAGTAACGCTACGACACAGACAGACAGTAACGCTACGACACAGACAGACAGTAACACTACGACACACACAGACAGTAACACTACGACACACACAGACAGTAACACTACGACACACACAGACAGTAACACTACGACACACACAGACAGTAACACTACGACACAGACAGACAGTAACACTACGACACACACAGACAGTAACACTACGACACACACAGACAGTAACACTACGACACACACAGACAGTAACACTACGACACACACAGACAGACAGTAACACTACGACACACACAGACAGACAGTAACACTACGACACACAGACAGACAGTAACACTACGACACACAGACAGTAACGCTACGACACACAGACAGTAACGCTACGACACACAGACAGTAACGCTACGACACAAACAGACAGTAACGCTACGACACACACAGACAGACAGTAACACTACGACACACACAGACAGACAGTAACGCTACGACACACACACACAGACAGTAACGCTACGACACACACACAGACAGTAACACGACGACACACACAGACAGTAACACTACGACACAGACAGACAGTAACACTACGACACACACACACAGACAGTAACACTACGACACACACAGACAGTAACGCTACGACACACACAGACAGTAACACTACGACACACACAGACAGTAACGCTACGACACACACAGACAGTAACGCTACGACACACACAGACAGTAACGCTACGACACACACAGACAGACAGTAACACTACGACACACACAGACAGACAGTAACACTACGACACACACAGACAGTAACACTACGACACACACAGACAGTAACACTACGACACACACAGACAGTAACGCTACGACACACACAGACAGTAACACTACGACACACACAGACAGTAACACTACGACACACACAGACAGTATTATTGTCGTTGTTGAACTTAACATCCTCTGAGGTACGTGTCACCGCCGCAGAGATAAGGCTTCAAAAAGGTGTGTTGACGACAGTTGCCAAGCCCTGCAGCTGTAACACCGGTTATGTAAACTGTAGACAACAGCAGAGCATTGAGGGAATGGTAGAGTATCAGTATCTATTGGACCAGCCAGGAGGTTAGTATCAGTATCTATTGGGCCAGCCAGGAGGTTAGTATCAGTATCTATTGGACCAGCCAGGAGGTTAGTATCAGTATCTATTGGGCCAGCCAGGAGGTTAGTATCAGTATCTATTGGGCCAGCCAGGAGGTTAGTCTCAGTATCTATTGGACCAGCCAGGAGGTTAGTATCAGTATCTATTGGGCCAGCCAGGAGGTTAGTCTCAGTATCTATTGGGCCAGCCAGGAGGTTAGTCTCAGTATCTATTGGGCCAGCCAGGAGGTTAGTATCAGTATCTATTGGGCCAGCCAGGAGGTTGGTATCAGTATCTATTGGGCCAGCCAGGAGGTTAGTATTAGTATATATTGGGCCAGCCAGGAGGTTAGTATCACTATCTATTGGGCCAGCCAGGAGGTTAGTAGCAGTATCTATTGGGCCAGCCAGGAGGTTAGTATCACTATCTATTGGGCCAGCCAGGAGGTTAGTATCAGTATCTATTGGGCCAGCCAGGAGGTTAGTATCTATTGGACCAGCCAGGAGGTTAGTATCCGTATATATTGGGCCAGCCAGGAGGTTGGTATCAGTATCTATTGGGCCAGCCAGAAGGTTAGTATTAGTATATATTGGGCCAGCCAGGAGGTTAGTATCAGTATCTACTGGACCAGCCAGGAGGTTAGTATCAGTATCTATTGGGCCAGCCAGGAGGTTAGTATCAGTATCTATTGGACCAGCCAGGAGGTTGGTATCAGTATCTATTGGGCCAGCCAGGAGGTTGGTATCAGTATCTATTGGGCCAGCCAGAAGGTTAGTATTAGTATATATTGGGCCAGCCAGGAGGTTAGTATCAGTATCTACTGGACCAGCCAGGAGGTTAGTATCAGTATCTATTGGGCCAGCCAGGAGGTTAGTATCAGTATCTATTGGACCAGCCAGGAGGTTGGTATCAGTATCTATTGGACCAGCCAGGAGGTTAGTATCAGTATCTATTGGACCAGCCAGGAGGTTAGTATCAGTATCTATTGGGCCAGCCAGGAGGTTAGTATCAGTATATATTGGAGCCAAACTTGGCTCTTGGATTCCACACAACAGACACCTCTGCACAGCCAAAGCAGCCAGTCTGTGCCTCCGAATGATAAAGGTAAATATTTGCATCTCGTTTCCATTCTAAACTCTCTACTGGGCAGAGAGCAGAGACAGATGACAGCCGCGCTGCGCCACACTGCAACAACACACACACACACACACACACACACACACACACACACACACAAAAGGATAGTTTGTTCTCTGGGCTGTTGATAGAAGTCGTTTGGCGTTTCATCAACCGCCCGCCTGGTTGTGGTTTTAGAATTACACAACTAGGTAACGTCCTGAATAGCACCCTATCCTCTATGTAGTGCACTACTTTTGAGCAGGGGCCATAGGGCTCCCATAGGGCTCTGGTCAAAGGTAGTGCACTACACAGCGGATAGGGTTCCATTTGGAATGCAGCCAGATGACCTCCCGTGGCGAGCACAGTGCTTCCTCTAGGCCTGCGGGGTTTAGAGTTAGATTGGCACAGCCAGAGGAAGGAGGGAAACCTTCCACAGGTCAAGGTACGCCCAAAGCCCAGGTCAAGTTACAACTCTAAACAGGCTGCCGTCAGTCAGCTGCCATGTGGGAGCGAGAGAGAACCTGAGAGGGACAAGGACAACCCACCTGGAGAGACCTGAACAGACTGTCTGTGTCGGCTGCCACCAGGGAGAGAGACACCCACCCAGTCCACTCACCTGGAGAGACCTGAACAGACTGTCTGTGTCGGCTGCCACCTGGGAGAGAGACACCCACCCAGTCTACTCACCTGGAGAGACCTGAACAGACTGGCTGTGTCGGCTGCCACCTGGGAGAGAGACACCCACCCAGTCCACTCACCTGGAGAGACCTGAACAGACTGTCTGTGTCGGCTGCCACCTGGGAGAGAGACACCCACCCAGTCCACTCACCTGGAGAGACCTGAACAGACTGTCTGTGTCGGCTGCCACCTGGGAGAGAGACACCCACCCAGTCCACTCACCTGGAGAGACCTGAACAGACTGTCTGTGTCGGCTGCCACCTGGGAGAGAGACACCCACCCAGTACACTCACCTGGCTCGGGACAACAGGCCGGAAGGCTGGGGTGGACATTCCTTTGAATGTGACCCACAGCATGACAGTTGGGACTTTGAGTGTTTAAATCCCTGAGCTATGGAACAGAACAGAGAAAGACACAAAGGAGAGGACGACCCCGTCTACCGGGGCCCTCTAGGGGAGGAGAGGACGACCCCGTCTACCGGGGCCCTCTAGGGGAGGAGAGGACGACCCCGTCTACCGGGGCCCTCTAGGGGAGGAGAGGACGACCCCGTCTACCGGGGCCCTCTAGGGGAGGAGAGGACGACCCCGTCTACCGGGGCCCTCTAGGGGAGGAGAGGACGACCCCGTCTACCGGGGCCCTCTAGGGGAGGAGAGGACGACAACCCCGTCGACCGGGGCCCTCCAGGGGAGGAGAGGACGACCCCGTCGACCGGGGCCCTCCAGGGGAGGAGAGGACGACCCCGTCTACCGGGGCCCTCTAGGGGAGGAGAGGACGACCCCGTCGACCGGGGACCTCCAGGGGAGGAGAGGACGACCCCGTCTACCGGGGCCCTCTAGGGGAGGAGAGGACGACCCCGTCTACCGGGGCCCTCTAGGGGAGGAGAGGACGACAACCCCGTCTACCGGGGCCCTCCAGGGGAGGAGAGGACGACCCCGTCGACCGGGGCCCTCTAGGGGAGGAGAGGACGACCCCGTCGACCGGGGACCTCCAGGGGAGGAGAGGACGACAACCCCGTCTACCGGGGCCCTCTAGGGGAGGAGAGGACGACAACCCCGTCTACCGGGGCCCTCTAGGGGAGGAGAGGACGACCCCGTCTACCGGGGCCCTCTAGGGGAGGAGAGGACGACCCCGTCTACCGGGGCCCTCCAGGGGAGGAGAGGACGACCCCGTCTACCGGGGCCCTCTAGGGGAGGAGAGGACGACCCCGTCTACCGGGGCCCTCCAGGGGAGGAGAGGACGACCCCGTCTACCGGGGCCCTCTAGGGGAGGAGAGGACGACCCCGTCTACCGGGGCCCTCTAAGGGAGGAGAGGACGACCCCGTCTACCGGGGCCCTCCAGGGGAGGAGAGGACGACAACCCCGTCTACCGGGGCCCTCCAGGGGAGGAGAGGACGACCCCGTCTACCGGGGCCCTCTAGGGGAGGAGAGGACGACCCCGTCTACCGGGGCCCTCTAGGGGAGGAGAGGACGACCCCGTCTACCGGGGCCCTCTAGGGGAGGAGAGGACGACCCCGTCTACCGGGGCCCTCTGGGGGAGGAGAGGACGACAACCCCGTCTACCGGGGGTATGTCTCATTTTGGACACAGTCTAGGAACTGTTTGATTGTACTGTGCCCTCTGGTCTCTGACTGGCTGGCTGGCTGGGCCTGTAGGCCTGACTGGCTGGCTGGGCCTGACTGGCTGGGCCTGTAGGCCTGACTGGCTGGGCCTGTAGGCCTGACTGGCTGGGCCTGTAGGCCTGACTGGCTGGCTGGGCCTGACTGGTTGGCTGGCTGGGCCTGTAGGCCTGACGGTCTGGCCCTGGATCTAAGGTAGGGTGACTGTTACAGAGACTGACACAAAGGTAAACATCACTAAACCAGGAAGGAGAAACAAGGCTGTTTGGATGCAGCCTGAACAAAAGACCAAAGCCCTCAGAGAGATACACCCATTCATGTGTAGTCTTCCAAGTTATGCCATTATTGCAATGAGCATCAGGGGACTATGGGCCATTCTGGTTTGGACAAGCCTTCTTACTCATGGGGAACTATGGGCCATTCTGGTTTGGACAAGCCTTCTTACTCATGGGGGGACTATGGGCCATTCTGGTTTGGACAAGCCTTCTAACTCATGGGGGGACTATGGGCCATTCTAGCTTGGACAAGCCTTCTTACTCATGGGGGAACTATGGGCCATTCTGGTTTGGACAAGCCTTCTTACTCACGGGGAACTATGGGCCATTCTGGCTTGGACAAGCCTTCTTACTCATGGGAGAACTATGGGCCATTCTGGCTTGGACAAGCCTTCTTACTCATGGGGGGAACTATGGGCCATTCTGGTTTGGACAAGCCTTCTTACTCATGGGGAACTATGGGCCATTCTGGCTTGGACAAGGCTTCTTACTCATGGGGAACTATGGGCCATTCTGGCTTGGACAAGCCTTCTTACTCATGGGGGAACCATGGGCCATTCTGGTTTGGACAAGCCTTCTTACTCACGGGGAACTATGGGCCATTCTGGTTTGGACAAGCCTTCTTACTCATGGGGAACTATGGGCCATTCTGGCTTGGACAAGGCTTCTTACTCATGGGGGAACTATGGGCCATTCTGGTTTGGACAAGCCTTCTTACTCATGGGGGAACTATGTGCCATTCTGGCTTGGACGAGCCTTCTTACTCATGGGGGAACTATGGGCCATTCTGGCTTGGACAAGCCTTCTTACTTAAGGGGCAACTATGGGCCATTCTGGTTTGGACAAGCCTTCTTACTCATGGGGGAACTATGGGCCATTCTGGTTTGGACAAGCCTTCTTACTCATGGGGGGACTATGGGCCATTCTGGTTTGGACAAGCCTTCTTACTCATGGGGGGACTATGGGCCATTCTGGCTTGGACAAGCCTTCTTACTCATGGGGGAACTATGGGCCATTCTGGTTTGGACAAGCCTTCTTACTCATGGGGGAACTATGGGCCATTCTGGTTTGGACAAGCCTTCTTACTCATGGGGGGGACTATGGGCCATTCTGGCTTGAACAAGCCTTCTTACTCATGGGGAACTATGGGCCATTCTGGTTTGGACAAGCCTTCTTACTCATGGGGGGACTATGGGCCATTCTGGTTTGGACAAGCCTTCTAACTCATGGGGGGACTATGGGCCATTCTAGCTTGGACAAGCCTTCTTACTTATGGGGAAACAATGGGGGGGGGGGGGGCAGACAGACAGACAAACAGCCAGAGCTCTGAGTCCCTGGCTGATGACATGTTTTAGGATGAAGCCAAAGTGTTCCATATTCATATATCCCATCAGCCCCATGACTTAACAGGAAATAATACAGGCCCTGTAAAATCACATGAATTACACGTAAAAGAGGCTAATGTCATTCAGGGATTTAACAGGCCAACACACACACACTTCCTGACACCTTGTCCCCTCCGTACACCTTCCATAGAAAGAGAGTAATATCCACTGGTTATACCTCTTAGGGACTACGTATTAATGTGCCTACCAAGCCATAAACAACACCCAGCACACAACTACACATACTAAACCGCTTTTCACTGGGAACAGATTGCAGACCTCCTGCTCCGTTCGTGGCCAATAGTAATATCCCCTGAATATTTATGGTTTCTGCAGTTAAGTGTCCTAATTTAATGAATTAATAATCAGAGTATTGGCTAGGGCCTGCCTGCTTTCTCAGGAATTAGAAACACATTTTAGGTCATCTAACCCTCGAATCCCAGGCAAGCAGTTTCAGTTCCCGCCACAGTAACCCATGCAAATCACATGCAAATGTTGAACTGCTCAGAACTGTGAAACGAACTCGTTAAGAATCCCAGAGCAATAAATACAGAATATAGCCTGGTGGCATTCCAGACCGCCTTTAACACACCAGGCATGACATGCAGCATTTCTGCCTGTTCAGAAGAAGCCCAGGAGCCCCAAACACACAGCTGACTTGATGTTTAAACCCCCCACACCTCAGTACAAAAACACACAGCTGACTTGATGTTTAAACCCCCACACCTCAGTACAAAAACACACAGCTGACTTGATGTTTAAACCCCCCACACCTCAGTACAAAAACACACAGCTGACTTGATGTTTAAACCCCCCACACCTCAGTACAAAAACACACAGCTGACTTGATGTTTAAACCCCCACACCTCAGTACAAAAACACACAGCTGACTTGATGTTTAAACCCCCCACACCTCAGTACAAAAACACACAGCTGACTTGATGTTTAAACCCCCACACCTCAGTACAAAAACACACAGCTGACTTGATGTTTAAACCCCCCACACCTCAGTACAAAAACACAGGCAGCTGACTTGATGTTTAAACCACCACACCTCAGTACAAAAACACAGGCCGCTCAACTACTGATTCCTGAACTTAAAGTCGACTGAGGCGGTTATTGTTAACGAGAGGAGATAAACATAACATTTGAGGGACGGAGAGATGATTAGAGAAAGTTATTTTTAAAAAGGTAAACAGGAGTGACTGCTGGCCACTGATTAGGGGACCTAATAACGGCAGCGTGTCGGCCTCGCCAGGAAGGCAACAGTGTGTGTGTGTGTGTGTGTGTGTGTGTGTGTGTGTGTGTGTGTGTGTGTGTGTGTGTGTGTGTGTGTTCACCCCATCAGTGTGCTGTAGACTAAACACAAGCCTTGCGTCGCACCTCGCCCCCCCCCCCCCATCCCCCATCCCCCAATCATCTCTCAGTGTTCTGAACCCTGAAGGAAGAGGGAGGGGTCGACACACAGACAGACACCATAGAGTCAGGGTACTGTGGGCATTCTGGACAGACAGACAGACACCATAGAGTCAGGGTACTGTGGGCATTCTGGACAGACAGACAGACACCATAGAGTCAGGGTACTGTGGGCATTCTGGACAGACAGACAGACACCATAGAGTCAGGGTACTGTGGGCATTCTGGACAGACAGACAGACACCATAGAGTCAGGGTACTGTGGGCATTCTGGACAGACAGACAGACACCATAGAGTCAGGGTACTGTGGGCATTCTGGACAGACAGACAGACACCATAGAGTCAGGGTACTGTGGGCATTCTGGACAGACAGACAGACACCATAGAGTCAGGGTACTGTGGGCATTCTGGACAGACAGACAGACACCATAGAGTCAGGGTACTGTGGGCATTCTGGACAGACAGACAGACACCATAGAGTCAGGGTACTGTGGGCATTCTGGACAGACAGACAGACACCATAGAGTCAGGGTACTGTGGGCATTCTGGACAGACAGACAGACACCATAGAGTCAGGGTACTGTGGGCATTCTGGACAGACAGACAGACACCATAGAGTCAGGGTACTGTGGGCATTCTGGACAGACAGACAGACACCATAGAGTCAGGGTACTGTGGGCATTCTGGACAGACAGACAGACACCATAGAGTCAGGGTACTGTGGGCATTCTGGACAGACAGACAGACACCATAGAGTCAGGGTACTGTGGGCATTCTGGACAGACAGACAGACACCATAGAGTCAGGGTACTGTGGGCATTCTGGACAGACAGACAGACACCATAGAGTCAGGGTACTGTGGGCATTCTGGACAGACAGACAGACAGCATAGAGTCAGGGTACTGTGGGCATTCTGGACAGACAGACAGACACCATAGAGTCAGGGTACTGTGGGCATTCTGGACAGACAGACAGACACCATAGAGTCAGGGTACTGTGGGCATTCTGGACAGACAGACAGACACCATAGAGTCAGGGTACTGTGGGCATTCTGGACAGACAGACAGACACCATAGAGTCAGGGTAATGTGGGCATTCTGGACAGACAGACAGACACCATAGAGTCAGGGTAATGTGGGCATTCTGGACAGACAGACAGACACCATAGAGTCAGGGTAATGTGGGCATTCTGGACAGACAGACAGACACCATAGAGTCAGGGTAATGTGGGCAGTCTGGTCATCCAGACAGACAGACAGACAGCATATAGTCAGGGTAATGTGGGCAGTCTGGACAGACAGACAGACAGCATAGAGTCAGGGTAATGTGGGCAGTCTGGACAGACAGACAGCATAGAGTCAGGGTAATGTGGGCATTCTGGACAGACAGACAGACAGACACCATAGAGTCAGGGTAATGTGGGCAGTCTGGTCATCCAGACAGACAGACAGCATAGAGTCAGGGTAATGTGGGCATTCTGGACAGACAGACAGACAGCATAGAGTCAGGGTAATGTGGGCAGTCTGGACAGACAGACAGACACCATAGAGTCAGGGTAATGTGGGCAGTCTGGACAGACAGACAGCATAGAGTCAGGGTAATGTGGGCATTCTGGACAGACAGACAGACACCATAGAGTCAGGGTAATGTGGGCAGTCTGGACAGACAGACAGCATAGAGTCAGGGTAATGTGGGCATTCTGGACAGACAGACAGACACCATAGAGTCAGGGTAATGTGGGCAGTCTGGTCATCCAGACAGAGAGACAGACAGCATAGAGTCAGGGTAATGTGGGCAGTCTGGACAGACAGACAGACAGCATAGAGTCAGGGTAATGTGGGCAGTCTGGACAGACAGACAGCATAGAGTCAGGGTAATGTGGGCATTCTGGACAGACAGACAGACAGACACCATAGAGTCAGGGTAATGTGGGCAGTCTGGTCATCCAGACAGACAGACAGCATAGAGTCAGGGTAATGTGGGCAGTCTGGACAGACACCATAGAGTCAGGGTAATGTGGGCAGTCTGGACAGACAGACAGCATAGAGTCAGGGTAATGTGGGCATTCTGGACAGACAGACAGACAGCATAGAGTCAGGGTAATGTGGGCAGTCTGGACAGACAGACAGCATAGAGTCAGGGTAATGTGGGCATTCTGGACAGACAGACAGACACCATAGAGTCAGGGTAATGTGGGCAGTCTGGTCTTTCAGACAGACAGACAGACAGCATAGAGTCAGGGTAATGTGGGCAGTCTGGACAGACAGACAGACAGACACCATAGAGTCAGGGAGGTGTGGGCAGTCTGGTCATCCAGACAGACAGACAGACAGCATAGAGTCAGGGTAATGTGGGCAGTCTGGACAGACAGACAGACAGACAGACACCATAGAGTCAGGGAGGTGTGGGCAGTCTGGTCATCCAGACAGACAGACACCATAGTCAGGGTCATGTGGGCAGTCTGGTCATCCAGACAGACACCATAGTCAGGGTCATGTGGGCAGTCTGGTCATCCAGACAGACAGCATAGAGTCAGGGTACTGTGGGCAGTCTGGACAGACAGACAGCATAGAGTCAGGGTAATGTGGGCAGTCTGGTCATCCAGACAGACAGCATAGAGTCAGGGTAATGTGGGCAGTCTGGACAGACAGACAGACACCATAGAGTCAGGGTAATGTGGACAGCCAGACAGCATAGAGTCAGGGTAATGTGGGCATTCTGGACAGACAGACAGAGACAGACACCATAGAGTCAGGGTAATGTGGGCAGTCTGGTCATCCAGACAGACAGACAGACAGACAGCATAGAGTCAGGGTAATGTGGGCAGTCTGGACAGACAGACAGACAGACACCATAGAGTCAGGGAGGTGTGGGCAGTCTGGTCATCCAGACAGCATAGAGTCAGGGTCATGTGGGCAGTCTGGTCATCTAGACACACAGACACCATAGTCAAGGTCATGTAGGCAGTCTGGTCATCCAGACAGACAGCATAGAGTCAGGGTCATGTGGGCAGTCTGGTCATCTAGACACACAGACACCATAGTCAAGGTCATGTAGGCAGTCTGGTCATCCAGACAGACAGACAGACAGCATAGAGTCAGGGTACTGTGGGCAGTCTGGTCAGTTTACAATTGGCTCATTCATCCCCCTCCTTTCCCCTGTAACTATTCCCCAGGTCGTTGCTGCAAATGAGAACGTGTTCTCAGTCAACTTACCTGGTAAAATAACGGTAAAATAAAAAAATAAAAATAAAAAAAAAAATCCAGACAGACAGCATAGAGTCAGGGTACTGTGGGCAGTCTGGTCATCCAGACAGACAGCATAGAGTCAGGGTCATGTAGGCAGTCTGGTCATCCAGACAGACACCATAGAGTCAGGGTACTGTGGGCAGTCTGGTCATCCAGACAGACAGCATAGAGTCAGGGTCATGTAGGCAGTCTGGTCATCCAGACAGACACCATAGAGTCAGGGTACTGTGGGCAGTCTGGTCATCCAGACAGACAGCATAGAGTCAGGGTCATGTAGGCAGTCTGGTCATCCAGACAGACACCATAGAGTCAGGGTACTGTGGGCAGTCTGGTCATCCAGACAGACACCATAGAGTCAGGGTCATGTAGGCAGTCTGGTCATCCACATGAGAAGAGAGACTAGAAGAGGCCTACCCTCAACACTTCAGGCCATGTGCATCCATCATAGACTTCTAGAACACCCTGTTCCCATCCTGCCGGCTTCTAGAACACCCCGTTGCCATCCTGCAGGCTTCTAGAACACCCCGTTGCCATCCTGCAGGCTTCTAGAACACCCTGTTTCCATCCTGCCGGCTTCTAGAACACCCGGTTGCCATCCTGCAGGCTTCTAGAACACCCCGTTGCCATCCTGCAGGCTTCTAGAACACCCCGTTGCCATCCTGCAGGCTTCTAGAACACCCTGTTTCCATCCTGCCGGCTTCTAGAACACCCCGTTTCCATCCTGCCGGCTTCTAGAACACCCCATTGCCATCCTGCCGGCTTCTAGAACACCCCGTTGCCATCCTGCCGGCTTCTAGAACACCCCGTTTCCATCCTGCCGGCTTCTAGAACACCCCATTGCCATCCTGCCGGCTTCTAGAACACCCCGTTGCCATCCTGCCGGCTTCTAGAACACCCGGTTGCCATCCTGCAGGCTTCTAGAACACCCCGTTTCCATCCTGCCGGCTTCTAGAACACCCCATTGCCATCCTGCAGGCTTCTAGAACACCCCGTTGCCATCCTGCCGGCTTCTAGAACACCCCGTTTCCATCCTGCCGGCTTCTAGAACACCCCATTGCCATCCTGCCGGCTTCTAGAACACCCCGTTGCCATCCTGCCGGCTTCTAGAACACCCGGTTGCCATCCTGCAGGCTTCTAGAACACCCCGTTTCCATCCTGCCGGCTTCTAGAACACCCCATTGCCATCCTGCAGGCTTCTAGAACACCCCGTTGCCATCCTGCCGGCTTCTAGAACACCCCGTTTCCATCCTGCCGGCTTCTAGAACACCCCATTGCCATCCTGCCGGCTTCTAGAACACCCCGTTGCCATCCTGCCGGCTTCTAGAACACCCGGTTGCCATCCTGCAGGCTTCTAGAACACCCCGTTGCCATCCTGCAGGCTTCTAGAACACCCCGTTGCCATCCTGCAGGCTTCTAGAACACCCCGTTGCCATCCTGCCGGCTTCTAGAACACCCTGTTGCCATCCTGACGGCTTCTAGAACACCCGGTTGCCATCCTGCAAGATTCTAGAAGACCCTGTTCCCTCAGAACCCATAGGACAGCGGCAGACTGGATCCCACCGTCAGCACTGTGACTGGACACAGAAATAGCTCACACACACACACACACACACACACACACAGATTCTCCCTCTCCGCCAGAAACATTTGGTGTAAACATTAGCAGTAACCAAGGGGTTTTCTCTGTAATGTCCTGAGAAAAAGCAAAATGAGGGTAAAACACAGTTCTGACAAAAGCGGCAGTGAGAGAGAACTAAAACCCCATTCAATATGCATGGAGTTGAACGTTGTACCCGTTTATAACATGATGGAGGTTATGCCTGACTTCCCTCTCTGGGTTAGTTCCCCCACAGGAGCAATACGATCCCTCGTCTCCGTTCTCGTCGCTGTTTCAGCCCAAAATCAAGATTCTGCTCACACTGACGATCCACAGCCCAATAACACTGATATTAAAACGCCGTCGACAGAACGGAACAGTCTGAATAATTAAAATATAAAGAGTTTTATGAGTAGGAGGTGAGAGTTAGTGTGTCTTGGTCTTTATAAAGAACTGTTCTGTAACAGTTTGGCATGTGGTTCCCAGGATTCTCCTCTGAACCGTTAGTCAAAACAAACTGTCGATACACGACTGGGTCTAACCTCTTAACGTCCGAGTATTTCCTATAAACGTTGTCCACATGTCCCAACCACAACAACACACTTCGATTCCCCTCCAATAACAGAACACGCCGTCTGTCAGCAAAGCACACCACGTCTCACTGCTGGGTGAGGAGGAAATTGCGAAAAAAGCTAAGATATTTTGAAATGAGGACCAAAACATAAAAGATGAAAATCACAAGAAAAAAAGAAAAAAAGTAGAGACACAAGAGGCCTTTGGGTTCCACAACAGACAGACTGGCTCCTAGTAGGAGTAGAGGGTATCCTACCTCTACTACACACCAGACAGACTGGCTCCTAGTAGGAGTAGAGGGTATCCTACCTCTATCTAGTACACAACAGACAGACTGGCTCCTAGTAGGAGTAGAGGGTCTCCTACCTCTATCTACTACACACCAGACAGACTGGCTCCTAGTAGGAGTAGAGGGTCTCCTACCTCTATCTATTACACACCAGACAGACTGGCTCCTAGTAGGAGTAGAGGGTCTCCTACCTCTACTACACACCAGACAGACTGGCTCCTAGTAGGAGTAGAGGGTCTCCTACCTCTATCTATTACACACCAGACAGACTGGCTCCTAGTAGGAGTAGAGGGTCTCCTACCTCTATCTACTACACACCAGACAGACTGGCTCCTAGTAGGAGTAGAGGGTATCCTACCTCTACTACACACCAGACAGACTGGCTCCTAGTAGGAGTAGAGGGTCTCCTACCTCTATCTATTACACACCAGACAGACTGGCTCCTAGTAGGAGTAGAGGGTCTCCTACCTCTATTACACACCAGACAGACTGGCTCCTAGTAGGAGTAGAGGGTCTCCTACCTCTATCTATTACACAACAGACAGACTGGCTCCTAGTAGGAGTAGAGGGTCTCCTACCTCTATCTATTACACACCAGACAGACTGGCTCCTAGTAGGAGTAGAGGGTCTCCTACCTCTATCTACTACACACCAGACAGACTGGCTCCTAGTAGGAGTAGAGGGTATCCTACCTCTACTACACACCAGACAGACTGGCTCCTAGTAGGAGTAGAGGGTCTCCTACCTCTATCTATTACACAACAGACAGACTGGCTCCTAGTAGGAGTAGAGGGTCTCCTACCTCTACTACACACCAGACAGACTGGCTCCTAGTAGGAGTAGAGGGTCTCCTACCTCTATTACACACCAGACAGACTGGCTCCTAGTAGGAGTAGAGGGTCTCCTACCTCTACTACACACCAGACAGACTGGCTCCTAGTAGGAGTAGAGGGTCTCCTACCTCTATCTACTACACACCAGACAGACTGGCTCCTAGTAGGAGTAGAGGGTCTCCTACCTCTATCTATTACACACCAGACAGACTGGCTCCTAGTAGGAGTAGAGGGTCTCCTACCTCTATCGATTACACACCAGACAGACTGGCTCCTAGTAGGAGTTGAGGGTCTCCTACCTCTATTACACACCAGACAGACTGGCTCCTAGTAGGAGTAGAGGGTATCCTACCTCTATTACACACCAGACAGACTGGCTCCTAGTAGGAGTAGAGGGTATCCTACCTCTATCTATTACACACCAGACAGACTGGCTCCTAGTAGGAGTAGAGGGTCTCCTACCTCTATTACACACCAGACAGACTGGCTCCTAGTAGGAGTAGAGGGTATCCTACCTCTATTACACACCAGACAGACTGGCTCCTAGTAGGAGTAGAGGGTCTCCTACCTCTATTACACACCAGACAGACTGGCTCCTAGTAGGAGTAGAGGGTCTCCTACCTCTATTACACACCAGACAGACTGGCTCCTAGTAGGAGTAGAGGGTATCCTACCTCTACTACACACCAGACAGACTGGCTCCTAGTAGGAGTAGAGGGTATCCTACCTCTATCTATTACACAACAGACAGACTGGCTCCTACTAGGAGTAGAGGGTATCCTACCTCTATCTATTACACACCACACAGACTCCAGGCCATCATCCTTCCATCACCGTGCATCTCCCCCTGCTCTCACACACACACACACACACACACACACACACACACACACACCCCTGCTCAAGGACAGGTAGGGGGGAAAGCGTCTCCTATTGAGCTGATATTTCCCTAATGGTCACACTAAACAGACAGGTAGGGGGGAAAGTCTCTCTCACACTAAACACACAAAGACAACAAGGTGAGCGTTCCTCAACCTCCAGTCGATACTCACTGCAATCACGCTATTCAAATACCCAGATAGGAGATAAGGCCGATGTGAGCACGGTGTAATGTTGATGCAATCAGATCCAGAAGACTTCCACTGTGACGCAAATGGCACCCTATTGCCTATATAGTGGTACTACTATAGACCAGAGCCCTATTCCCTATATAGTGGTACTACTATAGACCAGAGCCTTATTGCCTATATAGTGGTACTACTATAGACCAGAGCCCTATTGCCTATATAGTGGTACTACTATAGACCAGAGCCCTATTGCCTATATAGTGGTACTACTATAGACCAGAGCCCTATTGCCTATATAGTGGTACTACTATAGACCAGAGCCCTATTCCCTATATAGTGGTACTACTATAGACCAGAGCCCTATTGCCTATATAGTGGTACTACTATAGACCAGAGCCCTATTGCCTATATAGTGGTACTACTATAGACCAGAGCCCTATTGCCTATATAGTGCCCTACTGTTGACAATAGGGCCATTTGGGACGAAGACGCACAATTCATAAAAAATAATGAGTAAATAAAATGTACAAACTTCACCTTTTAAAAACAGGCGATGGCCGTCTCGGTAAAAACCAGGAAACCAGTCATTTAGTCAGTGAGCATGTTCTAGAAGGTGTTGTGTAAAACAGGAAACCAGTCATTTAGTCAGTGAGCATGTTCTAGAAGGTGTTGTGTAAAACAGGAAACCAGTCATTTAGTCAGTGAGCATGTTCTAGAAGGTGTTGTGTAAAACGGGAACTGAGTTTGATGAATCTGGCATCTAATGTTTCAGTGATATTAAGTTGAAGCACACGGCATTACTTTACACGTGTGTGTGTGTGTGTGTGTGTGTGTGTGTGTGTGTGTGTGTGTGTGTGTGTGTGTGTGTGTGTGTGTGTGTGTGTGTGTGTGTGTGTGTGAGAACACATGATGAGCTTAGAAACCAGACCACCTTGTGAAGCCATGCAGCGCCTCCTCCTCCCTGCGTTCTCACACACACCTGGGCCCGTCTCCTCCCTGCGCTCTCACACACACCTGGCCGTCTCCTCCCTGCGCTCTCACACACACCTGGCCGTCTCCTCCCTGCGCTCTCACACACACACCTGGCCCCGTCTCCTCCCTGCACTCTCACACACACCTGGCCGTCTCCTCCCTGCGTTCTCACACACACCTGGCCCCGTCTCCTCCCTGCACTCTCACACACACCTGGCCGTCTCCTCCCTGCGTTCTCACACACACCTGGGCCCGTCTCCTCCCTGCACTCTCACACACACCTGGCCGTCTCCTCCCTGCGTTCTCACACACACCTGGCCCCGTCTCCTCCCTGCGCTCTCACACACACCTGGCCCCGCCTCCTCCCCGCGCTCTCACACACACCTGGCCCCGCCTCCTCCCCGCGCTCTCACACACACCTGGCCCCGTCTCCTCCCTGCGCTCTCACACACACCTGGCCCCGTCTCCTCCCTGCGCTCTCACACACACCTGGGCGTCTCCTCCCTGCACTCTCACACACACCTGGCCCCGTCTCCTCCCTGCGTTCTCACACACACCTGGCCCTGTCTCCTCCCTGCGCTCTCACACACACCTGGCCTTCTCCTCCCTGCGCTCTCACACACACCTGGCCACGTCTCCTCCCTGCGCTCTCACACACACCTGGCCGTCTCCTCCCTGCGCTCTCACACACACCTGGCCCTGTCTCCTCCCTGCGCTCTCACACACACCTGGCCCCGTCTCCTCCCTGCGCTCTCACACACACCTGGGCCCGTCTCCTCCTCGCGCTACGACGATAATCCCATCTCTTTACCTCATCCACCTTTATAAAGAAACAACACACAGTAATGACACAAACCACTGTCTATCTCCATACAATATCGGCCACATCCACATTCTCTGACATCAAGGCCGCCCCTCGCTAAACGTCTGGAGAGTGTGAGTGTGAGTGTGAGTGTGTGTGAGTGTTGACAGTCTAGTGACTAGAGGAAACACCCGTTGAAAAGAAGAGGAAGTGTGTCACCGCGGCTCTGACGTTGCCGTAACGACAACATTCACAAGCCTCGTCTCGGGAGAGAAGAAAGGACAAGAATAAACACTGCAGACTTGGAGGGAAGTCATGGCTGATTGATGGAATGAATTGCCTCCTCTGGTTTTGGAGAAACAGTGAGAGACATTAAGGGAAAAGATGTTCGACCGCTTTTTTGGAATTCTGCAGAGGGGAAATATCTTCTGATGAACAGACTTTGCCATAAAACGTTTGACAATTTTGCCCGAGTCTTGTTTCAGGTGTTTATAGGGCAAAAACAGACTTCCCTCCACTTCCTTATATCAGAGTGATTTCCACCCCACCCAGAATGTGTCACCAACTACAAACTAGCCGTCTTAAACACCTCAACCTCTCGTTCTCCCCCCCCCCCTTCTCTCTCTTTCCATCTTCAAGAACCGCTTTCCTCGCCTTTCACCACTAAACATAAAAAACACATTCTCTGAACATCCCTATTCTGTTTAAGGCAGGCGGCTTTGTTATAAAATATATTATTATCAAAAGCAGATTTATAAAAAATATTTTTTAAATGTTGGTTGGGCCTCCGGAGGTTAATCCTGATTGTAGACGTGTTATAAAGTGCTGTTCTAACAGAAGCAGTGGGAGGTGTTCAGTACGAGTCAGGAGGGAGACGAGGAAAAACAACTAGATAAATCCCAGTATAATGTAGTTTAACTCATAATTAATAAACAGAGGCACATGTCTGGTGATGTTCATCATGAATAATCCTTCATTTCTAATGTCTGCTGTGGTGGATCAGGTCCAACGTCCCTCAACAGTTTATCTTCATGATCGTGTGTCAGCCGAGGCTTGAGAGACGCACGGAGAGAGAGAGACGCGAACACAGAGAGAGACGCGCGAACACAGAGAGAGAGGGAGAGACGCGAACACAGAGAGAGAGAGACGCACGAACACAGAGAGAGAGAGACCCGAACACAGAGAGAGAGAGACGCACGAACACAGAGAGAGAGAGACGCACGAACACAGAGAGAGAGAGAGACGCACGAACACAGAGAGAGAGAGAGGCACGAACACAGAGAGAGAGAGACGCACGAACACAGAGAGAGAGAGACGCGAACACAGAGAGAGAGACGCGAACACAGAGAGAGAGACGCGAACACAGAGAGAGAGACGCACGAACACAGAGAGAGAGAGACGCACGAACACAGAGAGAGAGATGCGCGAACACACAGAGAGAGAGAGACGCGCGAACACACAGAGAGAGAGAGACGCGCAAACACACAGAGAGAGAGAGACGCGAACACACACAGAGAGAGAGAGACGCGAACACACAGAGAGAGATGCGTGAACACACAGAGAGAGAGACGCACGAACACAGAGATAGAGAGACGCGAACACACAGAGAGATGCGCGAACACACAGAGAGAGATGCGCGAACACACAGAGAGAGATGCGCGAACACACAGAGAGAGATGCGCGAACACACAGAGAGAGATGCGCGAACACACAGAGAGAGATGCGCGAACACACAGAGAGAGAGACGCGCGAACACACAGAGAGAGAGACGCGCGAACACAGAGAGAGAGACGCACGAACACACAGAGAGAGACGCACGAACACACAGAGAGAGACGCGCAAACACAGAGAGAGAGACGCACGAACACAGAGAGAGAGACGCACGAACACAGAGAGAGAGACGCACGAACACAGAGAGAGAGACGCGCGAACACAGAGAGCGACGCACGAACACAGAGAGAGAGACGCGCGAACACAGAGAGAGAGACGTGCGAACACAGAGAGAGAGACGCGCGAACACAGAGAGCGACGCACGAACACAGAGAGAGAGACGTGCAAACATAGAGAGAGAGACGTGCGAACACAGAGAGAGAGACGTGCGAACACAGAGAGACGTGCGAACACAGAGAGAGAGACGCGCGAACACAGAGAGTGACGCACGAACATGAACAGAGACACACACAAACAGAGACACACACACACCAATAACAAAACTCATATTCAATCAAATAAGCCGCACGTAGCAAATTATCAATTGTATTTTTTGTTGGCCAAATACGACATTCACTGACCTCCATACAAAAATTCCTCATTTCGTGGGCTTATTTTATGTGGAGTAAAGACTCTCGCTTTGCCTCTCCTCTCTGTCCGACATACCTTCTGGGCGCATGTTGATGACCAAGTGGAACGACTGACGGGACTGAGGGACAAACCAAAACGTCACGTTGCCCCCTCACCAAATGATTACGCTAGAGAGATGCTAAACTGTGAAATTGCAGGATTTTAGCTCAGAAACAGAACAAAATGTCTGCCGACACAGAGATAACCATCCACGTAACATGTAGAATACTAAAGATTCTCAATAATACCCTTCAGACAGCTACACAAAACCCTTATTCTGATCCTACATGCCTCCCACAAAGGAACAAGAGAGAGAGAGGAGAGAGCGAGAGAGAGCGAGAGAGAGAGAGAGAGAGCGAGAGAGAGATAAAATGTGTGGAGAGTGTTTGAGAGTGAGTATCCCTGCGTGATCCCATGCGTGTCGCCAGGTCTAGGTTAGCTGGTCGGTGGGTGGTGAGGCCCTGCTGTGCTGATGGAAGAACGGGAGCAGTGGCAGCCTCATACGCACCAACGGACTGACTGTTGATGATGCTCCAGTCCCTGTTCAGACAGCCACAGCAGGTATCCTCCCTAACATTAATCTAACCTAGTCCCTGTTCAGACAGTCACAGCAGGTATCCTCCCTAACATCAATCTAACCCAGTCACTATGTCCTCTCCCCCTAACATCAATCTAACCCAGTCACTGTGTCCTCTCCCCCTAACATCAATCTAACCCGGTCACTATGTCCTCTCCTCAACCTCTCCCCCTAACATCAATCTAACCCCAGTCACTGTGTCCTCTCCCCCTAACATCAATCTAACCCAGTCACTATGTCCTCTCCCCCTAACATCAATCTAACCCAGTCACTATGTCCTCTCCCCCTAACATCAATCTAACCCAGGCACTATGTCCTCTCCCCCTAACATCAATCTAACCCCAGTCACTATGTCCTCTCCCCCTAACATCAATCTAACCCAGTCACAGTGTCCTCTCCCCCTAACATCAATCTAACCCAGTCACTGTGTCCTCTCCCCCTAACATCAATCTAACCCAGTCACTGTGTCCTCTCCCCCTAACATCAATCTAACCCAGTCACTGTGTCCTCTCCTCAACCGCTCCCCCTAACATCAATCTAACCCAGTCACTATGTCCTCTCCCCCTAACATCAATCTAACCCAGTCACTATGTCCTCTCCTCAACCGCTCCCCCTAACATCAATCTAACCCAGTCACTATGTCCTCTCCCCCTAACATCAATCTAACCCAGTCACAGTGTCCTCTCCCCCTAACATCAATCTAACCCAGTCACTATGTCCTCTCCCCCTAACATCAATCTAACCCAGTCACTATGTCCTCTCCCCCTAACATCAATCTAACCCAGTCACTATGTCCTCTCCCCCTAACATCAATCTAACCCAGTCACTATGTCCTCTCCTCAACCGCTCCCCCTAACATCAATCTAACCCAGTCACTATGTCCTCTCCCCCTAACATCAATCTAACCCAGTCACTATGTCCTCTCCCCCTAACATCAATCTAACCCAGTCACTATGTCCTCTCCTCAACCTCTCCCCCTAACATCAATCTAACCCAGTCACTATGTCCTCTCCCCCTAACATCAATCTAACCCAGTCACTATGTCCTCTCCTCAACCTCTCCCCCTAACATCAATCTAACCCAGTCACAGTGTCCTCTCCCCCTAACATCAATCTAACCCAGTCACTATGTCCTCTCCTCAACCTCTCCCCCTAACATCAATCTAACCCAGTCACTATGTCCTCTCCCCCTAACATCAATCTAACCCAGTCACTATGTCCTCTCCCCCTAACATCAATCTAACCCAGTCACTATGTCCTCTCCCCCTAACATCAATCTAACCCAGTCACTGTGTCCTCTCCCCCTAACATCAATCTAACCCAGTCACTGTGTCCTCTCCTCAACCTCTCCCCCTAACATCAATCTAACCCAGTCACTGTGTCCTCTCCCCCTAACATCAATCTAACCCAGTCACTATGTCCTCTCCCCCTAACATCAATCTAACCCCAGTCACTATGTCCCCCTTCCCCCTAACATCAATCTAACCCAGTCACTGTGTCCTCTCCCCCTAACATCAATCTAACCCAGTCACTGTGTCCTCTCCCCCTAACATCAATCTAACCCAGTCACTGTGTCCTCTCCCCCTAACATCAATCTAACCCAGTCACAGTGTCCTCTCCCCCTAACATCAATCTAACCCAGTCACTGTGTCCTCTCCCCCTAACATCAATCTAACCCAGTCACTATGTCCTCTCCCCCTAACATCAATCTAACCCCAGTCACTATGTCCCCCTTCCCCCTAACATCAATCTAACCCAGTCACTGTGTCCTCTCCCCCTAACATCAATCTAACCCAGTCACTGTGTCCTCTCCCCCTAACATCAATCTAACCCAGTCACTGTGTCCTCTCCCCCTAACATCAATCTAACCCAGGCACTATGTCCTCTCCCCCTAACATCAATCTAACCCAGTCACTATGTCCTCTCCCCCTAACATCAATCTAACCCAGTCACTATGTCCTCTCCCCCTAACATCAATCTAACCCAGTCACTATGTCCTCTCCCCCTAACATCAATCTAACCCAGTCACTATGTCCTCTCCCCCTAACATCAATCTAACCCGGTCACTATGTCCTCTCCCCCTAACATCAATCTAACCCGGTCACTGTGTCCTCTCCCCCTAACATCAATCTAACCCAGTCACTATGTCCTCTCCCCCTAACATCAATCTAACCCAGTCACTGTGTCCTCTCCCCCTAACATCAATCTAACCCAGTCACTATGTCCTCTCCTCAACCGCTCCCCCTAACATCAATCTAACCCAGTCACTATGTCCTCTCCCCCTAACATCAATCTAACCCAGTCACTATGTCCTCTCCCCCTAACATCAATCTAACCCAGTCACTATGTCCTCTCCCCCTAACATCAATCTAACCCAGTCACTATGTCCTCTCCTCAACCGCTCCCCCTAACATCAATCTAACCCAGTCACTATGTCCTCTCCCCCTAACATCAATCTAACCCAGTCACTGTGTCCTCTCCTCAACCGCTCCCCCTAACATCAATCTAACCCAGTCACTATGTCCTCTCCCCCCAACATCAATCTAACCCAGTCACTATGTCCTCTCCCCCTAACATCAATCTAACCCAGTCACTGTGTCCTCTCCCCCTAACATCAATCTAACCCAGTCACTGTGTCCTCTCCCCCTAACATCAATCTAACCCAGTCACTATGTCCTCTCCTCAACCGCTCCCCCTAACATCAATCTAACCCAGTCACTATGTCCTCTCCCCCTAACATCAATCTAACCCAGTCACTATGTCCTCTCCCCCTAACATCAATCTAACCCAGTCACTATGTCCTCTCCCCCTAACATCAATCTAACCCAGTCACTATGTCCTCTCCTCAACCGCTCCCCCTAACATCAATCTAACCCAGTCACTATGTCCTCTCCCCCTAACATCAATCTAACCCAGTCACTGTGTCCTCTCCTCAACCGCTCCCCCTAACATCAATCTAACCCAGTCACTATGTCCTCTCCCCCCAACATCAATCTAACCCAGTCACTATGTCCTCTCCCCCTAACATCAATCTAACCCAGTCACTGTGTCCTCTCCCCCTAACATCAATCTAACCCAGTCACTGTGTCCTCTCCCCCTAACATCAATCTAACCCAGTCACTATGTCCTCTCCCCCTAACATCAATCTAACCCAGTCACTGTGTCCTCTCCCCCCAACATCAATCTAACCCCAGTCACTATGTCCTCTCCCCCCAACATCAATCTAACCCCAGTCACTATGTCCCCCTTCCCCCTAACATCAATCTAACCCAGTCACAGTGTCCTCTCCCCCTAACATCAATCTAACCCAGTCACTATGTCCTCTCCCCCTAACATCAATCTAACCCAGTCACTGTGTCCTCTCCCCCCAACCCAGTCACTGTGTGCTCTCCCCAAACCCTCTCCCCAGCCCAAACCAGCAGCTAGGCTACTCCACTCTCCAGCTCCTTATCCCTAGCCCAGCCCAGTCCAATCTTTTGCCCCATCCTCAGTCCAATCTTTTGCTCTTTCCTAGTCCAGTCCAACATTTTGCTCTCTCCTTAGTCCAGTCCAACCAAGCTCACTTGCCTGTCATATTCATAACTTCCCGTTGAACAGTCCACACAGCAAGCATCAGGCCGCCATCTGATGGTGAAGGACCCGCATACTGACCCAAGGCCGAGCCTGGCCCGGTAGCAGACGCTGACCCCAGCCGAGCCTGGCCCGGTAGCAGACGCTGACCCCAGCCGAGCCTGGCCCGGTAGCAGACGCTGACCCCAGCCGAGCCTGGCCCGGTAGCAGACGCTGACCCCAGCCGAGCCTGGCCCGGTAGCAGACGCTGACCCCAGCCGAGCCTGGCCCGGTAGCAGACGCTGACCCCAGCCGAGCCTGGCCCGGTAGCAGACGCTGACCCCAGCCGAGCCTGGCCCGGTAGCCGACGCTGACCCCAGCCGAGCCTGGCCCGGTAGCCGACGCTGACCGTGTGTGTGTGTGTGTGTGTGTGTGTGTGTGTGTGTGTGTGTGTGTGTGTGTGTGTGTGTGTGTGTGTGTGTGTGTGTGTGTGTGTGTGTGTGTGTGTGTGTGTGTGTGTGTGTGTGTGTGTGTTAGTAGGGTTGCAGAGGACAGTGAACTCCGCTCCGCTGTCAGAGGGAACAAACACACCAAGGTCAGAAACCTGACTTCTTAATTTGGGCCAATTAAAATCCCGGACCTCAACGTTACATCAACGTTGTACAAACCTCAAGGTTTTACAGCTGCCCGTTTCCCCGCCAAGAACACTCTAGATTCTGCTGACATTGCACGCACACACACACACACACACACACACACCTGCTCAAGGACACACACAGAGTTAAAAGCACCAACCACAAAGTCACACACACTCTCCATCTATCTATTCATCCCGCATAAATGCTCATCACTAATTAAAACGGATCAAGCTCCAAGCAGAAATGAATGGTGGCTGCTTTCATTGGTTCGTTCAAGGCGATTGCTCTCACACTCCACACCGTGTAAAGGTGTTTCCATAGCTCCGCTAGCTCTGACTGGCTGAGAGAGAAGTGTGTGTGTGTGTGTGTGTGTGTGTGTGTGTGTGTGTGTGTGTGTGTGTGTGTGTGTGTGTGTTAAAAGGATGCCAGACAGGGTGAGGATTAACAAGACAGTGGTAATATAAATGTTTCAGAGGAGGCTGCAGTGTGTTTTACTGCCTAGCTGACTGCAGCTCTTCTATCAGGAACACGGCACAGAAACACACAGAGGGAGCGGCTGAAAAATTAGGAGAAAAATGATTTCACACCAGATGAGCCTCACTTCACGGTACGCCAGACCCTCGTTTCTTCCACAGAGCAAGGTAGGGCAAAGCACTGAGCTTATCAGTCACTGTTAGTCACTGTACATAATGACCACTGTAGGAAACACCAAGTGCTTCCCCTAGTAGGGAGGCCTGCTAGGACAGAGGGTGAGGATCCCATCTCAGAGCTTCCCCTAGTAGGGAGGCCTGCTAGGACAGAGGGTGAGGATCCCATCTCAGAGCTTCCCCTAGTAGGGAGGCCTGCTAGGACAGAGGGTGAGGATCCCATCTCAGAGCTTCCCCTAGTAGGGAGGCCTGCTAGGACAGAGGGTGAGGATCCCATCTCAGAGCTTCCCCCAGTAGGGAGGCCTGCTAGGACAGAGGGTGAGGATCCCATCTCAGAGCTTCCCCCAGTAGGGAGGCCTGCTAGGACAGAGGGTGAGGATCCCATCTCAGAGCTTCCCTCAGTAGGGAGGCCTGCTAGGACAGAGGGTGAGGATCCCATCTCAGAGCTTCCCTCAGTAGGGAGGCCTGCTAGGACAGAGGGTGAGGATCCCATCTCAGAGCTTCCCCCAGTAGGGAGGCCTGCTAGGACAGAGGGTGAGGATCCCATCTCAGTGCTTCCCCCAGTAGGGAGGCCTGCTAGGACAGAGGGTGAGGATCCCATCTCAGAGCTTCCCCCAGTAGGGAGGCCTGCTAGGACAGAGGGTGAGGATCCCATCTCAGAGCTTCCCTCAGTAGGGAGGCCTGCTAGGACAGAGGGTGAGGATCCCATCTCAGAGCTTCCCCCAGTAGGGAGGCCTGCTAGGACAGAGGGTGAGGATCCCATCTCAGTGCTTCCCCCAGTAGGGAGGCCTGCTAGGACAGAGGGTGAGGATCCCATCTCAGAGCTTCCCCCAGTAGGGAGGCCTGCTAGGACAGAGGGTGAGGATGCCATCTCAGAGCTTCCCCCAGTAGGGAGGCCTGCTAGGACAGAGGGTGAGGCTCCCATCTCAGAGCTTCCCCCAGTAGGGAGGCCTGCTAGGACAGAGGGTGAGGATCCCATCTCAGAGCTTCCCCCAGTAGGAAGGCCTGCTAGGACAGAGGGTGAGGATCCCATCTCAGAGCTTCCCCCAGTAGGGAGGCCTGCTAGGACAGAGGGTGAGGATCTCAGAGCTTCCCCCAGTAGGGAGGCCTGCTAGGACAGAGGGTGAGGATCCCATCTCAGAGCTTCCCCCAGTAGGGAGGCCTGCTAGGACAGAGGGTGAGGATGCCATCTCAGTGTGAATGATGAAACATCCCAGCGTGGTGCCAACATCACGTCCACCTCCATCTGCCAGCTTCCATCCAGACAGATGAATCTCCTCTCCCTCCCTCCCTCCCCTCTGGTTAATATTAGCTACTATCTGCGTCCCAAATGGAGCCCTATTCCCTATATAGTGCACTACTGCAGACGAGAGCCCTATATAGTGCACTACTGCAGACCAGAGCCCTATATAGTGCACTACTGCAGACCAGAGCCCTATGACAATAGGGTGCAGTATGTGATGCTGTGTTGCACTGCAGTCCGGCTGCCTGGCTAGCTGGTGAAGCAGAATGAACCAGACACACTCACTCCCCGTAGCATCATGGTTACTGTCGCCGTGCAGCCTTTACCTCTGGGACCGCCTCTCTGACAATGATGGATGTGCTGCCTATCATTAGTGATATTTCCTCTGAGATGTAGTTGTGTGTGTGTGTGTGTGTGTGTGTGTGTGTGTGTGTGTGTGTGTGTGTGTGTGTGTGTGTGTGTGTGTGTGTGTGTGTGTGTGTGTGAGAGAGAGATCTGGTTATCCGGAGGAAGAAATGATGGCAGAGAAAGAGGGATGGATGGATGGATGCACACAATTAGTTAAAGCATTTCTCTCCTAGTCGGACACATTCTCATCGACCAGCAGCCTTTCTGGGAGGTATTGACAAAATGTTTCTAGCTAAAGGACCGGGGACGTGGCTGCTCTCCTACTGAGTCATTGGCTAGCTAAAGGACCGAGGACGTGGCTGCTCTCCTACTGAGTCATTGGCTAGCCAAAGGACCGAGGACGTCGCTGCACTCCTACTGAGTCATTGGCTAGCTAAAGGACCGGGGACGTCGCTGCTCTCCTACTGAGTCATTGGCTAGCTAAAGGACCGGGGGCGTGGCTGCTCTCCTACTGAGTCATTGGCTAGCTAAAGGACCGGGGACGTGGCTGCTCTCCTACTGAGTCATTGGCTAGCTAAAGGACCGGGGACGTCGCTGCTCTCCTACTGAGTCATTGGCTAGCTAAAGGACCGAGGACGTGGCTGCTCTCCTACTGAGTCATTGGCTAGCTAAAGGACCGGGGACGTGGCTGCTCTCCTACTGAGTCATTGGCTAGCTAAAGGACCGGGGACGTCGCTGCTCCCCTACTGAGTCATTGGCTAGCTAAAGGACCGAGGACGTGGCTGCTCTCCTACTGAGTCATTGGCTAGCTAAAGGACCGGGGACGGCGCTGCTCTCCTACTGAGTCATTGGCTAGCTAAAGGACCGGGGACGGCGCTGCTCTCCTACTGAGTCCTTGGCTAGCTAAAGGACCGAGGACGTCGCTGCTCTCCTACTGAGTCATTGGCTAGCTAAAGGACCGAGGACGTCGCTGCTCTCCTACTGAGTCATTGGCTAGCCAAAGGACCGAGGACGTCGCTGCACTCCTACTGAGTCATTGGCTAGCTAAAGGACCGGGGACGTCGCTGCTCTCCTACTGAGTCATTGGCTAGCTAAAGGACCGAGGACGTCGCTGCTCTCCTACCGAGTCATTGGCTAGCTAAAGGACCGAGGACGTCGCTGCTCTCCTACCGAGTCATTGGCTAGCTAAAGGACCGGGGACGTCGCTGCTCTCCTACCGAGTCATTGGCTAGCTAAAGGACCGGGGACGGCGCTGCTCTCCTACCGAGTCATTGGCTAGCTAAAGGACCGGGGACGGCGCTGCTCTCCTACCGAGTCATTGGCTAGCTAAAGGACCGGGGACGTGGCTGCTCCCCTACCGAGTCATTGGCTAGCTAAAGGACCGGGGACGTCGCTGCTCTCCTATCGAGTCATTGGCTAGCTAAAGGACCGAGGACGTGGCTGCTCTCCTACCGAGTCATTGGCTAGCTAAAGGACCGGGGACGGCGCTGCTCTCCTACTGAGTCATTGGCTAGCTAAAGGACCGGGGACGTCGCTGCTCTCCTACTGAGTCATTGGCTAGCTAAAGGACCGGGGACGTCGCTGCTCTCCTACTGAGTCATTGGCTAGCTAAAGGACCGGGGACGTCGCTGCTCTCCTACTGAGTCATTGGCTAGCTAAAGGACCGGGGACGTCGCTGCTCTCCTACTGAGTCCTTGGCTAGCTAAAGGACCAGGGACGTCGCTGCTCTCCTACTGAGTCATTGGCTAGCTAAAGGACCGAGGACGTGACTGCTCCCCTACTGAGTCATTGGCTAGCTAAAGGACCGGGGACGTCGCTGCTCTCCTACTGAGTCATTGGCTAGCTAGTAGTGTTGCATGGTTTACAGGTCCCACAGTAATATCCCGGTACCAAAATGTCATGATACCAACAGTTTAGAATCCCATAGCGCCATTTTCTACGACCAAACTGTTGTGCCGATCTAAAAGAACCCGCTGGAGCCTGTTACAAAATGTCTAGAAAGTCCATTTTTCGTTCATAAATTCGGTTGAATTTGAGCAACAGTCACTAGTTTCGGTCCAATAATATCCACATCGATGTCATGTGACCCTCCTTCACCCACCTGTATGAGTCGGTCCAATAATATCCACATCGATGTCATGTGACCCTCCTTCACCCACCTGTATGAGTCGGTCCAATAATATCCACATCGATGTCATGTGACCCTCCTTCACCCATCTGTATGAGTCGGTCTACTAATATCCACATCGATGTCATGTGACCCTCCTTCACCCACCTGTATGAGTTGGTCCAATAATATCCACATCGATGTCATGTGACCCTCCTTCACCCACCTGTATGAGTCGGTCTACTAATATCCACATCGATGTCATGTGACCCTCCTTCACCCACCTGTATGAGTCGGTCCACTAATATCCACATCGATGTCATGTGACCCTCCTTCACCCACCTGTATGAGTCGGTCCAATAATATCCACAGATGTCATGTGACCCTCCTTCACCCACCTGTATGAGTCGGTCCAATAATATCCACATCGATGTCATGTGACCCTCCTTCACCCACCTGTTCCTCTCCGTCCTCTCTTCATGCACAATATTCCTCCGCCATGTTTCTAAACTATCATGTATCTGTGATGGGGGGGGGGGGGGGGTCGCAGACCACGATGAGTCCTCTGTTAGATTGGTACATTTCCTACATGGGAGCAACGTCCCAAGTCATTTCATCGCCTGTTATAACCATGGACACAGGCCAGTCTGAGCAGACCGCAAGTTCTCTGTCACGCAGCCTCTGATTGCCAGAGGGGAAATTGAGGAGCTCAACAACAGGCATCTTTACAGCAGAGAAAACAGATCTTCTCTAGTCTAAATGGGAACATTAAAAAATATATGACTCATAATACCAGAGATAGATTCCCCCCCCCTCTTTACATATAATTTCATAAACCATGTCGTGGATCGTTGTAATCTAATCCCGGGTCGCTACTTATAGATTTGATAATCAACGTTCAGTCACGTTACCCAGCTAGCTGACAACCTGCTAACGTGTCACAGCAAATGTCACAATCAAATCACAGCAAAAAATCAGCCATTCTATTAAACACTGAGTGAAGTTACATTCAATGTGTACTACTGTTGACCAGAGCTCCCAGCAGCGGGGCTCCCAACGGGAGGGGGGGGCTCCCAACACAACGGGGCTCCCAACAAGGGGACTCCCAACAGGGCGGGGGCTCCCAACGGGGCTCTGGTGAAAAGTAGTGCACTATATAGGAAACGGGTGTCATTGGGGATGCACTTATATGGCTGGTCTGACAGGAGTACTCAGTGTGTTGACAGCAGTAACATGGCTGACAGGAGTACTCAGCGTGTTGACAGCAGTAACATGGCCGACAGGAGTACTCAGTGTGTTGACAGCAGTAACATGGCTGACAGGAGTACTCAGTGTGTTGACAGCAGTAACATGGCTGACAGGAGTACTCAGCGTGTTGACAGCAGTAACATGGCTGACAGGAGTACTCAGTGTGTTGACAGCAGTAACATGGCTGACAGGAGTACTCAGCGTGTTGACAGCAGTAACATGGCCGACAGGAGTACTCAGCGTGTTGACAGCAGTAACATGGCCGACAGGAGTACTCAGCGTGTTGACAGCAGTAACATGGCCGACAGGAGTACTCAGTGTGTTGACAGCGGTAACATGGCCGACAGGAGTACTCAGTGTGTTGACAGCAGTAACATGGCCGACAGGAGTACTCAGTGTGTTGACAGCAGTAACATGGCTGACAGGAGTACTCAGCGTGTTGACAGCAGTAACATGGCCGACAGGAGTACTCAGCGTGTTGACAGCAGTAACATGGCCGACAGGAGTACTCAGCGTGTTGACAGCAGTAACATGGCCGACAGGAGTACTCAGCGTGTTGACAGCAGTAACATGGCCGACAGGAGTACTCAGCGTGTTGACAGCAGTAACATGGCCGACAGGAGTACTCAGCGTGTTGACAGCAGTAACATGGCCGACAGGAGTACTCAGTGTGTTGACAGCAGTAACATGGCCGACAGGAGTACTCAGTGTGTTGACAGCAGTAACATGGCCGACAGGAGTACTCAGCGTGTTGACAGCAGTAATATGGCCGACAGGAGTACTCAGCGTGTTGACAGCAGTAACATGGCCGACAGGAGTACTCAGCGTGTTGACAGCAGTAACATGGCCGACAGGAGTACTCAGCGTGTTGACAGCAGTAACATGGCCGGCAGGAATACTCAGCGTGTTGACAGCAGTAACATGGCCGACAGGAGTACTCAGCGTGTTGACAGCAGTAACATGGCTGACAGGAGTACTCAGTGTGTTGACAGCAGTAACATGGCCGGCAGGAATACTCAGTGTGTTGACAGCAGTAACATGGCCGACAGGAGTACTCAGTGTGTTGACAGCAGTAACATGGCCGGCAGGAATACTCAGCGTGTTGACAGCAGTAACATGGCCGACAGGAGTACTCAGTGTGTTGACAGCAGTAACATGGCCGGCAGGAATACTCAGCGTGTTGACAGCAGTAACATGGCCGACAGGAGTACTCAGTGTGTTGACAGCAGTAACATGGCCGACAGGAGTACTCAGCGTGTTGACAGCAGTAACATGGCTGACAGGAGTACTCAGTGTGTTGACAGCAGTAACATGGCCGACAGGAGTACTCAGCGTGTTGACAGCAGTAACATGGCCGACAGGAGTACTCAGCGTGTTGACAGCAGTAACATGGCCGACAGGAGTACTCAGCGTGTTGACAGCAGTAACATGGCCGACAGGAGTACTCAGCGTGTTGACAGCAGTAACATGGCCGACAGGAGTACTCAGCGTGTTGACAGCAGTAACATGGCCGACAGGAGTACTCAGTGTGTTGACAGCGGTAACATGGCTGACAGGAGTACTCAGTGTGTTGACAGCAGTAACATGGCTGACAGGAGTACTCAGTGTGTTGACAGCAGTAACATGGCTGACAGGAGTACTCAGCGTGTTGACAGCAGTAACATGGCTGACAGGAGTACTCAGTGTGTTGACAGCAGTAACATGGCTGACAGGAGTACTCAGCGTGTTGACAGCAGTAACATGGCCAACAGGAGCACTCAGTGTGTTGACAGCAGTAACATGGCCGACAGGAGTACTCAGCGTGTTGACAGCAGTAACATGGCCGACAGGAGTACTCAGCGTGTTGACAGCAGTAACATGGCCGACAGGAGTACTCAGTGTGTTGACAGCAGTAACATGGCCGACAGGAGTACTCAGTGTGTTGACAGCAGTAACATGGCTGACAGGAGTACTCAGCGTGTTGACAGCAGTAACATGGCTGACAGGAGTACTCTGTGTGTTGACAGCAGTAACATGGCCGACAGGAGTACTCAGTGTGTTGACAGCAGTAACATGGCCAACAGGAGTACTCAGTGTGTTGACAGCAGTAACATGGCCGACAGGAGTACTCAGCGTGTTAACAGCAGTAACATGGCTGACAGGGGTACTCAGTGTGTTGACAGCAGTAACATGGCCGACAGGAGTACTCAGTGTGTTGACAGCAGTAACATGGCCGACAGGAGTACTCAGCGTGTTGACAGCAGTAACATGGCCGACAGGAATACTCAGTGTGTTGACAGCAGTAACATGGCCGACAGGAGTACTCAGCGTGTTGACAGCAGTAACATGGCTGACAGGAGTACTCAGTGTGTTGACAGCAGTAACATGGCCGACAGGAGTACTCAGCGTGTTGACAGCGGTAACATGGCCGACAGGAGTACTCAGTGTGTTGACAGCAGTAACATGGCCGACAGGAGTACTCAGTGTGTTGACAGCAGTAACATGGCCGACAGGAGTACTCAGCGTGTTGACAGCAGTAACATGGCTGACAGCAAACCGGGTTTGCTGTTTATTTGCGCAATAGGAGATGGAAGTTCCATGCAATAATTAATATATAATACTGTACACTTTCTTGAATTTGGGGCCTGTGAAAAGACCCCTGGTGGCATGTCTAGTGGGGTTAAGTGTGTGTGTGTAAGAGCTGTGTGTAAATTAACCATGCAAACAATTTGGGATATTTCAACAGTTTTATTTAAAATAAGAAGTGATGCAGTCCGTCTCTCCTCATCTCTGAGCCAAGAGAGAGACTGACACCCATAGTATTTATATCAGCCCTCTGATTACAATGAAGAGCAAGACGTGCCGTTCTGTTGTGGGTCGGCTGCAGCTCAACTAGGTGTTTCCCTGCAGCACTGGACCGGACAATAATCAAGATGAAACTAGAGCCTGCAGAACATGCTTTGGAACGTGGAGCATCTATTACGGAGAGACCCCCCCCCCCCCCCCATCTTTACAACCATTGAGCCTATATGTTTTGACCATGACAGAGCCCCCCCCCCCCCCCCCCCCCCCCATATCTTTACAACCATTGAGCCTATATGTTTTGACCATGACAGACCCCCCCCATATTTACAACCATTGAGCCTATATGTTTTGACCATGACAGACCCCCCCCCCCCCCATATTTACAACCATTGAGCCTATATGTTTTGACCATGACAGACCCCCCCCTCCATCTTTACAACCATTGAGCCTATATGTTTTGACCATGACAGTTTACAATATAAAGTAACGCCACGTAATTATTCTAAACTTTTCCAGTAACCAAAAGGTCGCTGGTTTGAATCCTGAACAGACCAGGTGAAAAATCTGTCGATATTCCGTTCGAGCAAGGCAGTTTAACCCTATTTGTTTTTCCGTTTGTGGCTCTGGATAAGAGCATCTGCTAAACGACCAACATTGAAATGTAAAACACACGTCACACAAAACACATCTGAGCGAATTATTCCCCATTTTTCACTAAGCGCCAAAAGGTCAGTGGCTTCTCATTTGCTTCCAGGCAGCTCTTCTGCTACATCAAACGGGATAATACGTCAGGTGCAAATTGCCTGTCTGAAATCTTCAAATCGACTTTAAAAACACATTTGTTATTAATTCCAGCGGTCATACTAAGAAAAAAAAAGCAAATGGCCCCCCGATTGACAAATCGGGGGGCCAGAGAAAGAAAGAAAGAAAGAGAGAGAGAGAGAGCCTTGAAAAGTAATTTTCCAATCTGGTCTCTCATTCTCAGTTGCCTTCCAAAACAAGTCCATTAACTTTGTCATTCTCCCCGCCCATGACAACGGCCTCGTCTCGTCCACAACTTTGTAATTACTGTCTCTCCTTTGTGCCACCAGAGTAAAAAGCTTTATTTTCCCTTTTCATTCATATCCAAGAATGATAAATAATAACTCTACCCTTTCTCTCAAGGCCGCCTGCTGTTGCGGAGTCCTGACAGCCCTGTGTGCATCCAAAATGGCACCATTACCTTTATAGGGGCTCTGGGTCACAGTAACGCACAATAAAAAGGAATACTATTCATTGGCTACACATTTAAAATCACAATAATGTTTTGAGCATTAGTTTCAGGACTGATGTCCTACTGAGCATTTTACTTAATGAATTGTCAAAATCGGCACCGATGAGGATTTCATCAAAAGTCCATTACATTGGCTTGGAAATACAAAAATAAATCTAAAAGTAGGCGAATACACTGCATGGTCAAAGTATGTGGTCTGGGGCTGTTTTTCATGGTTCAAGCTTGGCCACTTCGTTCCAGCGAAGGGACATCTTAACGCTACAGCATACAAAGACATTCTAGATGATTCTGTCCATCCAACTTTGTGGCAACAGTTTGGGGATGGCCCTTTCCTGTTTCAGTATGACATTGTTTGTCGAGATCGGTGTGGAAGAACTTGACTGGCCTGCACAGAGCCCGGACCTCAACCTCATCGAACACCTTAGGGTTTAATTGGAACGACGACTGCGAGCCAGGCCTAAAACGCCCAACATCAGTGCCCGACGTTACTAAGGTTCGTGTCTGAATGGAAGCAAGTCCCCGCAGCAATGTTTCAACATCTAGTGGAAAGCCTTCCCAGAAGAGTGGAGGCTTTTACAGCAGCAAAGGGGGGGACCATCTCCATATTAATGCCCATGATTGTGGAGCGACATACTTTTGTCCATGCAGTTTAATTAGTAGGAAAACACTTGTCATTTTGATGTCTCCAGACTGACTTTTGACTTAGCCAGTTAAGATTGCGAGAAGACCACTGGATTTTAGCTAGTTAACATTAAGCCTTGCTAGCCATTTTTTTGACAAACTTTTCTAGCGAATGACAAAAATGACCATCTGCTTAAGTCAAGGTTAAACGACATGATAAATGGTAAAGTTGTTTGTGGCTAAATATTTGCCTACATTTAACAATGTCATCGTACAAAACGACTGGGCTTATCACGACTTCTGGGCTTATCACGACTTCTGGGCCTCGGCTTGAGAACGTCCATAACAAAATGACTGGGCTTATCACGACTTCTGGGCATCGGCTTGAGAACGTCCATAACAAAATGACTGGGCTTATCACGACTTCTGGGCATCGGCTAGAGAACGTCCATAACAAAATGACTGGGCTTATCACGACTTCTGGGCATCGGCTTGAGAACGTCCATAACAAAATGACTGGGCTTATCACGACTTCTGGGCATTGGCTAGAGAACGTCCATAACAAAATGACTGGGCTTATCACGACTTCTGGGCATCGGCTTGAGAACGTCCATAACTAAATGACTGGGCTTATCACGACTTCTGGGCATCGGCTTGAGAACGTGCATAACAAAATGACTGGGCTTATCACGACTTCTGGGCATCGGCTTGAGAACGTCCATAACAAAATGACTGGGCTTATCACGACTTCTGGGCATCGGCTTGAGAACGTCCATAACAAAATGACTGGGCTTATCACGACTTCTGGGCATCGGCTTGAGAACGTCCATAACAAAATGACTGGGCTTATCACGACTTCTGGGCATCGGCTTGAGAACGTACATAACAAAATGACTGGGCTTATCACGACTTCTGGGCATCGGCTTGAGAACGTCCATAACAAAATGGCGTGACGTCACAGTGAGGGAAATGCAACGTATGACTAAAGTGGCATTTGGGACGCACCCCATTGGTGGTTTTGACCGACACTGTAGAAGTGACATTCACTTGACTTTTCTCTAATAGAAAACACCAAAAAAGGTCTTTCTTACTGATATGAAATAAAATATGATTATTCATTAATCCACTTCTTCTAGTCGGTGTCCTTGTTATCCAAAGCAATGTCGCCTCATAACAAAATGGTGTTTCTTATACACACACCCTAACCCCTTTAACCTCTACCCAGCGTCTTCATTTGTCATCACCGTGGAATGAAATTATCCTCATGGGGTCATTCGATCCCACAAGTCTTGAGGATATCTCAAATGCTACTTGCTGTCTGTCTGATGGTGTGGTCTGCCAGTAGTCGACACTTGTTGTCTGTCTGATGGTGTGGTCTGCCAGTAGTCGACACTTGTTGTCTGTCTGATGGTGTGGTCTGCCAGTAGTCGGCACTTGCTGTCTGTCTGATGGTGTGGTCTGCCAGTAGTCGGCACTTGCTGTCTGTCTGATGGTGTGGTCTGCCAGTAGTCGACACTTGCTGTCTGTCTGATGGTGTGGTCTGCCAGTAGTCGGCACTTGCTGTCTGTCTGATGGTGTGGTCTGCCAGTAGTCGGCACTTGCTGTCTGTCTGATGGTGTGGTCTGCCAGTAGTCGACACTTGCTGTCTGTCTGATGGTGTGGTCTGCCAGTAGTCGGCCTCAGAATATGACATATCGGACACGCTGAGGTGTGACAGTGGAGCTGGAGGAGAGCGAGAGAGAGACGGAGGAGAGTAAGCGCGTGCGAGAGAGACGGAGCTCAAATTCAATGTGTTCCTCATATCATACATCAGCTGAGGTAATACCGAACACCAGGAGGGTCGCTTGGCTGGTTCAATCCCATCCCATCCCATCCCATCTCCTATCCAATCCAATCCCCCACAACCACACTAACAGGAAATAAATTAAATCTTGGCGACCCGTGGCTCGGCACAGCCCACGCCAGAGCTCCAGGATTATAAAGGGGAGGTCGAAGGTGACCGTGTCTGGCAGCTACACACAGAAACTTTAAAAATGGCCCCGGGCCCCGGAGCCATAACTGCCTTGTACTGATAGTAACCAGTAGCCGGATTCAGCACAGCCGGACACCCACACAGACATGACAAACACACACTCACATGAAAGCAGGCGCATATACACACACACACACTACAGTACCTATAGAAAGTCTTCAACCCCTTGAACTTCATCCACATTTTGTTGCATTACAAAGTGGGAATTGAAATATATTACATTTTTGGTCATTGATCAACACAAAATACTCCAGAATGTCAAAGTGAAAACAACTTGTTTTTATTTTTTACTAAAACTGATTTAAAAAAAATCTATATCTGAAAAATAAAAATAAATATTTTTTAAGTTGCATCAGTATTCAGCCCCTTTGTTTGGTCAAGCCTACATTTATTCAGAAGTCAGATTGGTCTTAACCGTTCTCCCGAGTGGTGCCGTGGTCTAAGGCTCTGCATCACAGTGCTAGCGGTGCCACTAGAAATCCTGGTTCGAGTCCAGGCTCTGTTGCAGCTGGCTGCGACCGGGAGACCCATGGGGCGTCGCACAATTGGCCCAGCGTCGTCCGGGTTTGGGGAGGGTTCGGCCCAGCATTGCCCGGGTTTGGGGAGGGTTCGGCCGGTAGGGATGTCCTTGTCCCATCGTGCTCTAGTGACTCCTGTGGCGGGCCGGGCGCAGTGCACGCTGACATGGTCACCAGGTGTACGGCGTTTCCTTCCTCTGTGCTTCTGGGTTAAGTTGTGTCAAGAAGCAGTGGTTTATACTATTTAATCCATGGTTGGGTTGGGTCGTGTTTCAGAGGACACACGGCTCTCGACCTTCGCCTCTCCCGAGTCCGTACGGGAGTTGCAACGATGAGACAAGACTGTAACTACCAATTGGATACAACAAAATTAGGGAGAAAAAATTAAGTCTTAACCAATCACATAAATTACAGTATATGGACATAATAGGGGCTGAGACACCGTCAGCCCAGTCCTTTACAGAGACACCTTCAGCCCAGCCCTATACAGAGACACCGTCAGCCCAGCCCTTTACAGAGACACCGTCAGCCCAGCCCTTTACAGAGAAACCGTCAGCCCAGCCCTTTACAGAGAAACCTTCAGCCCAGCCCTTTACAGAGAAACCTTCAGCCCAGCCCTTTACAGAGAAACCTTCAGCCCAGCCCTTTACAGAGAAACCGTCAGCCCAGCCCTTTACAGAGACACCGTCAGCCCAGTCATTTACAGAGACACCGTCAGCCCAGTCCTTTACAGAGACACCGTCAGCCCAGTCCTTTACAGAGACACCGTCAGCCCAGTCCTTTACAGAGACACCGTCAGCCCAGTCCTTTACAGAGACACCGTCAGCCCAGTCCTTTACAGAGACACCGTCAGCCCAGTCCTTTACAGAGACACCGTCAGCCCAGTCCTTTACAGAGACACCGTCAGCCCAGTCCTTTACAGAGACACCGTCAGCCCAGTCCTTTACAGAGACACCGTCAGCCCAGTCCTTTACAGAGACACCGTCAGCCCAGCCCTTTACAGAGACACTGTCAGCCCAGTCATTTACAGAGACACCTTTAGATCCTCCAGTCAGGAAAATGATCCTTCGTTACATTGCTACATTCTCCTGTCTTGTCCAGGCCAGCAAACACTACCAGCAGAATGAGAAGAATGGGGGCGTTAAAGTGCAACGTACATAATACTCTACAGGCAGCCTTGCAACCTACCAGAGGTCAACACTGTGGAGAAAGTCATGTTTACTCTGGAGGGAGAGGAGATGGGAGGGGGAGAGGAGATAAGAGACGAGATGAGAGCGGGAGACAAGAGGAGAAGACCCTTCACTAGGAGGTCCTGATGAGCAGACATTCCATTACGGGTCTAGCTAGATTTACAACTTAATAGCAGGTTGACAGAGGTAACGCAGGTAGCCACTCTGCTGGGTGCTGGATGGCATATCAAATGACACCCTATATAGTACACTACTATTTACCAGGGAACATAGGGCTCAGGTCAAAAGTAGTGCAGCACTATATAGGGAATAGGGCTTCATTTGGGACGCCCTCCTGGTCTGGGGGGGAACGTAGGGTCAAGGAGACCAGGCCACCCAGGCAAAGAAGCAGGAATCCAGACAGCAGAGCACACAGCGAAGCCAGGGTCAACGAGCTGCTCATCAAACATGGACTCCCACAGAGAAGAGAGAGAGAGAGGTGAGGATCACCATTTACAGATAAGTTTACTTTGTCGGGTGACTGAGGAGCCTCGAGTCAGACACGGTCTAAGGAACAGCTGCCATGCAGAATTCCAAGTACATGCAGCGGTCACATGACCAGTCACATTCATATTCAGAGGAAAGAGACGGTCTGGTGGTGAAAGGTGGATATCTGGCCTGACCTACCAATCAACTCATCCTCACCTCACTCTCAACGCAGGACACTGAGGATTGATTAAATGGCTCCTTTCTCTTCACGGCATGGCAGGCAGGCCTCCAGGCAGACAGACAGGCCACCAGGCAGACAGACAGGCCTCCAGGCAGACAGACAGGCCTCCAGGCAGACAGACAGACAGGCCTCCAGGCAGACAGACAGACAGGCCTCCAGGCAGACAGACAGACAGGCCTCCAGGCAGACAGACAGACAGGCCTCCAGGCAGACAGACAGACAGGCCTCCAGGCAGACAGACAAACAGGCCTCCAGGCAGACAGACAAACAGGCAGACAGACAGGCCTCCAGGCAGACAGACAGGCCTCCAGGCAGACAGACAGACAGGCCTCCAGGCAGACAGACAGACAGGCCTCCAGGCAGACAGACAGACAGGCCTCCAGGCAGACAGACAGACAGACAGGCCTCCAGGCAGACAGACAGACAGGCCTCCAGGCAGACAGACAGACAGGCCTCCAGGCAGACAGACAGACAGGCCTCCAGGCAGACAGACAGACAGGCCTCCAGGCAGACAGACAGACAGGCCTCCAGGCAGACAGACAGACAGGCCTCCAGGCAGCTAGCTGTATCTCAGACAGACAGAGGCATACAGCACCACAGGTCTGGTCTGGAGGCAGATGCTGGTGTAGAATGCAGTGTAGCGGAGGACAGGTCACGAGACGGGTAAGCTAGAAAAGGAGGAAACAGACAGGACAGTGGAGTCCAAGGACTAGCGAGCACTGTGCCATGCTGCAACCAACCACAACATGTACGGTGTGAACAGGTGTCTCTCCTTCTGTGCTCTCTTCCTTATCCCAGACTGCAGTTTAATACATATTCCACATCTCATTATGGGAGACAGGAATTCTGGGATCAAGGGACTGTTGGAGGGAATGTCGCCTGCAGTGTTCCCAGATTCCCACCTGGGAATTTTGAATCTGTGAGCCTCTGTGGGTCACTGATACTTCCTGTGCTGTGAGCCCCTAATACTTCCTGTGCTGTGAGCCCCTAATACTTCCTGTGCTGTGAGCCCCTAATACTTCCTGTGAGCCCCTAATACTTCCTGTGAGCCCCTAATACTTCCTGTGAGCCCCTAATACTTCCTGTGAGCCCCTAATACTTCCTGTGAGCCCCTAATACTTCCTGTGAGCCCCTAATACTTCCTGTGAGCCCCTAATACTTCCTGTGAGCCCCTAATACTTCCTGTGCTGTGAGCCCCTAATACTTCCTGTGCTGTGAGTCCCTAATACTTCCTGTGCTGTGAGTCCCTAATACTTCCTGTGCTGTGAGTCCCTAATACTTCCTGTGCTGTGAGCCCCTAATACTTGCTGTGAGCCCCTAATACTTCCTGTGCTGTGAGCCCCTAATACTTCCTGTGAGCCCCCAATACTTCCTGTGCTGTGAGCCCCCAATACTTCCTGTGCTGTGAGCCCCTAATACTTCCTGTGCTGTGAGCCCCTAATACTTCCTGTGCTGTGAGCCCCTAATACTTCCTGTGCTGTGAGCCCCTAATACTTCCTGTGCTGTGAGCCCCTAATACTTCCTGTGCTGTGAGCCCCTAATACTTCCTGTGCTGTGAGCCCCTAATACTTCCTGTGCTGTGAGCCCCTAATACTTCCTGTGCTGTGAGCCCCTAATACTTCCTGTGCTGTGAGCCCCTAATACTTCCTGTGCTGTGAGTCCCTAATACTTCCTGTGCTGTGAGTCCCTAATACTTCCTGTGCTGTGAGTCCCTAATACTTCCTGTGCTGTGAGTCCCTAATACTTCCTGTGCTGTGGGTCCCTAATACTTCCTGTGCTGTGAGTCCCTAATACTTCCTGTGCTGTGAGTCCCTAATACTTCCTGTGCTGTGAGTCCCTAATACTTCCTGTGCTGTGAGTACCTAATACTTCCTGTGCTCTGAGCCCCTAATACTTCCTGTGCTGTGAGCCCCTAATACTTCCTGTGCTGTGGGCCCCTAATACTTCCTGTGCTGTGAGCCCCTAATACTTCCTGTGCTGTGAGCCCCTAATACTTCCTGTGCTGTGAGTCCCTAATACTTCCTGTGCTGTGAGTCCCTAATACTTCCTGTGCTGTGGGTCCCTAATACTTCCTGTGCTGTGAGTCCCTAATACTTCCTGTGTTGTGAGCCCCTAATACTTCCTGTGCTGTGAGCCCCTAATACTTCCTGTGCTGTGAGTCCCTAATACTTCCTGTGCTGTGGGCCCCTAATACTTCCTGTGCTGTGAGCCCCTAATACTTCCTGTGCTGTGAGCCCCTAATACTTCCTGTGCTGTGAGCCCCTGATACTCCCTGTGCTGTGAGCCCCTGATACTCCCTGTGCTGTGAGTCCCTAATACTTCCTGTGCTGTGAGTCCCTAATACTTCCTGTGCTGTGAGTCCCTAATACTTCCTGTGCTGTGAGCCCCTAATACTTCCTGTGATGTGAGTCCCTAATACTTTATTTTATTTTTTATTTCACCTTTATTTAACCAGGTAGGCAAATTGAGAACACGTTCTCATTTACAATTGCGACCTGGCCAAGATAAAGCAAAGCAGTTCGACACATACAACAACACATAGTTACACATGGAGTAAAACAAACATACAGTCAATAATACAGTGAAAAATAAGTCTATATACAATATGAACAAGTGAGGTGAGATAAGGGAGGTGAAGGCAAACAAAATATATATATAAATAAATAAAAATATAAAAAGGCCATGGTGGCGAAGTAAATACAATATAGCAAGTAAAAAAAACACTGGAATGGTTGGTTTGCAGTGGAAGAAGGTGCAAAGTAGAGATAGAAATAATGGGGTGCAAAGGAGCAAAATAAATAAATACAGTAGGTAAAGAGGTAGTTGTTTGGGCTAAATTATAGATGGGCTATGTACAGGTGCAGTAATCTATGAGCTGCTCTGACAGCTGGTGCTTAAAGCTAGTGAGGGAGATAAGTGTTTCCAGTTCCAGAGATTTTTGCAGTTCGTTCCAGTCATTGGCAGCAGAGAACTGGAAGGAGAGGCGGCCAAAGGAAGAATTGGTTTTGGGGGTGACCAGAGAGATATACCTGCTGGAGCGCGTGCTACGGGTGGGCGTTGCTATGGTGACCAGCGAGCTGAGATAAGGGGGGACTTTACCTAGCAGGGTCTTGTAGATGACCTGGAGCCAGTGGGTTTGGCGACGAGTGTGAAGCGAGGGCCAGCCAACGAGAGCGTACAGGTCGCAGTGGTGGGTAGTATATGGGGCTTTGGTGACAAAACGGATGGCACTGTGATAGACTGCATCCAATTTATTGAGTAGGGTTTTGGAGGCTATTTTGTAAATGACATCACCGAAGTCGAGGATCGGTAGGATAGTCAGTTTTACAAGGGTATGTTTGGCAGCATGAGTGAAGGATGCTTTGTTGCGGAATAGGAAGCTGATTCTAGATTTAACTTTGGATTGGAGATGCTTGATGTGAGTCTGGAAGGAGAGTTTACAGTATAACCAGACACCTAGGTATTTGTAGTTGTCCACATATTCTAAGTCAGAGCCGTCCAGAGTAGTGATGTTGGACAGGCGGGCAGGTGCAGGCAGCGATCGGTTGAAGAGCATGCATTTAGTTTTACTACCTCCTGTGCTGTGAGTACCTAATACTTCCTGTGCTGTGGGTCCCTAATACTTCCTGTGCTGTGAGTCCCTAATACTTCCTGTGCTGTGAGTCCCTAATACTTCCTGTGCTCTGAGCCCCTAATACTTCCTGTGCTGTGGGTCCCTAATACTTCCTGTGCTGTGAGTCCCTAATACTTCCTGTGCTGTGAGTCCCTAATACTTCCTGTGCTGTGAGCCCCTAATACTTCCTGTGCTGTGAGTCCCTAATACTTCCTGTGCTGTGAGCCCCTAATACTTCCTGTGCTGTGAGTCCCTAATACTTCCTGTGCTGTGAGTCCCTAATACTTCCTGTGCTGTGAGTCCCTAATACTTCCTGTGCTGTGAGCCCCTAATACTTCCTGTGCTGTGAGTACCTAATACTTCCTGTGCTGTGGGTCCCTAATACTTCCTGTGCTGTGAGTCCCTAATACTTCCTGTGCTGTGAGCCCCTAATACTTCCTGTGCTGTGAGCCCCTAATACTTCCTGTGCTGTGAGTCCCTAATACTTCCTGTGCTGTGAGCCCCTAATACTTCCTGTGCTGTGAGTCCCTAATACTTCCTGTGCTGTGAGCCCCTAATACTTCCTGTGCTCTGAGCCCCTAATACTTCCTGTGCTCTGAGCCCCTAATACTTCCTGTGCTGTGAGCCCCTAATACTTCCTGTGCTGTGAGTCCCTAATACTTCCTGTGCTGTGAGCCCCTAATACTTCCTGTGCTGTGGGCCCCTAATACTTCCTGTGCTGTGAGTCCCTAATACTTCCTGTGCTGTGAGTCCCTAATACTTCCTGTGCTGTGAGTCCCTAATACTTCTGTGCTGTGAGTCCCTAATACTTCTGTGCTGTGAGTCCCTAATACTTCCTGTGCTGTGAGTCCCTAATACTTCCTGTGCTGTGAGTCCCTAATACTTCCTGTGCTGTGAGTCCCTAATACTTCCTGTGCTGTGAGTCCCTAATACTTCCTGTGCTGTGAGCCCCTAATACTTCCTGTGCTGTGAGCCCCTAATACTTCCTGTGCTGTGAGTCCCTAATACTTCCTGTGCTGTGAGCCCCTAATACTTCCTGTGCTGTGGGCCCCTAATACTTCCTGTGCTGTGAGTCCCTAATACTTCCTGTGCTGTGAGTCCCTAATACTTCTGTGCTGTGAGTCCCTAATACTTCTGTGCTGTGAGTCCCTAATACTTCCTGTGCTGTGAGTCCCTAATACTTCCTGTGCTGTGAGTCCCTAATACTTCCTGTGCTGTGAGTCCCTAATACTTCCTGTGCTGTGAGTCCCTAATACTTCCTGTGCTGTGAGTCCCTAATACTTCCTGTGCTGTGAGTCCCTAATACTTCCTGTGCTGTGAGTCCCTAATACTTCCTGTGCTGTGAGTCCCTAATACTTCCTGTGCTGTGAGCTCTTCGCTCTTTTCTGGTGTACAGATCTGTGTTGGGTATAAGGTTTGGGGCTAGAGAAAGGGGATTGTGTTCAGTCTGAGATATAGGACTGGGGTTCAATAGGGCTGAGCTGAGCTGGGCTGGGCTGAGCTGGGCTGGGCTGGGCTGAGCTGGGCTGGGCTGAGCTGAGCTGGGCTGGGCTGGGCTGGGCTGGGCTGAGCTGAGCTGAGCTGAGCTGGGCTGGGCTGGGCTGAGCTGAGCTGGGCTGAGCTGAGCTGGGCTGGGCTGAGCTGGGCTGGGCTGAGCTGGGCTGAGCTGGGCTGAGCTGGGCTGAGCTGAGCTGGGCTGAGCTGAGCTGGGCTGAGCTGGGCTGGGCTGGGCTGAGCTGGGCTGGGCTGGGCTGGGCTGGGCTGAGCTGAGCTGGGCTGAGCTGGGCTGGGCTGAGCTGGGCTGGGCTGAGCTGGGCTGAGTTGAGCTGAGCTGGGCTAGGCAAATCCAGGCCACAGCTGTGTGGCTCGCCCTCTCCAACCCTGTCTAATGGGTCTCTCTCTCTCTCTCTCTGTGTGATTCCAAAGTCTGCTTCATCATTTCACCCCCCCCACCCCCAACTCAAAATGCATTCAATGTAGCATTCATGACCAGAGTAAGTTTTAAGGCTGTCATTAAACAGAGTCTTTCATGTTGTCCGAGGACAACCGGTGGGGAGGCTGTGATTTGTAACAGTAACGACTGGCAGAGGCTTTAACTGAACCGACACAGCAGGGCTGAGTGGCTGGCTGAGAGCACATGGCTGAAAAGAGGACTATGGTGTTTAGTCTGTAGCAGCACACGGCTCTGCAGTTTCATAAACTAAACAGATTAACCCTTTATGAGTCTGTCAGTCGCTCAGCTCACGGACAGCACACAGATATGCTTCTATTAAACACATTCCAGCTCTCATAGTTCAAGGTAGGTTAAAAACAAAATGGCTTGTGGGGGGGGTGGGGGGGGCACAGCTCTGCAGGTTGTGTGTCGTACAGAAGGGCTGGGGGGGGGGGGGCACAGCTCTGTAGGTTGTGTGTCGTACAGAAGGGCTGGTGGGGGGGGGGGGGGGCCACAGCTCTGCAGGTTGTGTGTCGTACAGAAGGGCTGGTGGGGGGCACAGCTCTGCAGGTTGTGTGTCGTACAGAAGGGCTGGTGGGGGGGGGGGGGGGCACAGCTCTGCAGGTTGTGTGTCGTACAGATCGACTGTGTGGAGAAGGGCACAACATATCAAACCATTTTGAAACGTTAAAAAAATAACACAAAAAATGAGCCTTTCGTATTAAAAACAAGTTGAGGATGTAGTACTTCCTGTTTTTGGTGGCGATAGTAAACATGCCCTCATCCTCCAGGTCCTCCTCCGTCCTGCCCGTCAGAGAAAACGCTCAGCGGTTAGCGCAATGTCGTCAGAAAAGGCAGGACCATTTAATTTCAACAGCATCTCTCCATCTCCTCTCTCACCCTGCATCCCCTCTCTCACCCTGCATCCCCTCTCTCACCCTCTCCCCCGCTCGTTCCCTCCATCTCTGAACCTCCGCCCTCCTGGGCCGTGTGATAAAGCGACTACGTTCAGACAGAGTAAGGCTGGCGGATACTGTGAAGTACACACAAACAAACAGTGTGGTTATACCAGAAGCTGTGGCATCACACAGAGCGTAGAGTGTGTGTGGAGAGAGTTAGGCAGACACATCGTCGGCCGTAGACACACACACAGCATACTCTGCTGTACCCAGCACCACTAGGAGGCCGAGACTGATTCCTATTGGCCGTTGGAGACACGGGCGCGTAATGTTGCGTAGCTCCGCCTTTCAGCCACTCGCAACACATCCTTAAAGCCTGTGTTTTATGAATGAGTGTGAGAATGGATCGAATGCCATGTGTACACACACACACACACACACACACACACACACACACACACACACTAAAATACTACCCTCTCATCATACACACCCTGCTCATTCAAACTGTCTATTGGAATAAGTCATTAAATAGGAACCCAGTATCGGCTCAGTCAAATGTCTCACACAGCGATCAAGATGCTGGGCAGCGTGACATGGAAATAGACAACGAAAAACTACAATCTAATCTTCCCCGTCAACAACTGGATTCATGTGAATCATAATCCGGTTTAAATTTGGAACGGCAGTTGGGTTTAAAAATGCAACCGTCGACATATCTGTTACCAACAGCTCTAGACGGAGATTCACAACACAGTTTTTTAAAAACACACATCCTTAAAACTGCCGTGGACCAGCATACATTTCACCTAATTAGACGGTTAAATGCTTTACTGGGAAGCCCTGTGTACGTGCACTACTTCTGACCAGGGCCCATAGTGCTTTACCCATAGGGCTCTGGGCAAAAGTAGTGCACTAAATAGGGTGCCATTTGGGACGTAGACGTAGTCTAAGCAGTATGTAAATGGTAACTGCTTCGTGTCGGCGTGCGAGTCGTTACATTGGGAGAGAACTCCACTAGAGTACAGCCCATTGGCTTTCTATGAAGTCCGTCCTGCCTGGCTGGCAGACAGCTGCAGGAGCCTCGTTCGCTCTGCTTCTATACTAGGTAAACAGTGACACCTACGGGTAGGAGAAAACTAAAACTAACTGCACACGGAGAGGAGAATATCTCATAAATTGCAGGCACATGGTGAACCTAACAATGGATCTACATTGGTGTGAATGTTATATATATATATATATTAGACGAAATATGAAGTAACAGCATGACAACAAAATAGGCTAGCACAGTGTAAAAGAGTATATGAGTTACTGACTAGTCCTACATCAGTGGGTCTCTCATGTCATCCTGGTTACTGACTAGTCCGACATCAGTGGGTCTCTCGTGAATCGTTATGAATGGTCAATAGGAGTGAATCGTTATGAATGGTCAATAGGAGTGAATCGTTATGAATGGTCAATAGGCGTGAATCGTTATGAATGGTCAATAGGCGTGAATCGTTATGAATGGTCAATAGGCGTGAATCGTTATGAATGGTCAACAGGCGTGAATCGTTATGAATGGTCAACAGGCGTGAATCGTTATGAATGGTCAACAGGCGTGAATCGTTATGAATGGTCAACAGGGGTGAATCGTTATGAATGGTCAACAGGGGTGAATCGTTATGAATGGTTCAACAGGGGTGAATCGTTATGAATGGTCAATAGGAGTGAATCGTTATGAATGGTCAATAGGAGTGAATCATTATGAATGGTTCAATAGGAGTGAATCATTAAAGGGGGAAAGGGATATCTAGTCAGTTGCACAGCTGAATGCAATCAACCGAAATGTGTCTTTCGTATTTGAATCCTAATTTCATCATTACGCATGTTTGATAGGAGTGAATCGTTACCCATGTTTAATAGGAGTGAATCATTACCCATGTTTAATAGGAGTGAATCATTATGTATCTGTAATAGTGCATGCTGCTCACTTGTCGATACTGACAAAAGTTTCTCGCTGTTTCACAAATCAAGTCTGACATCATGCTATCTGGGAGAGCAGTAAATTCATCGGAGGAAACAGCTTGTGGTGCCGTGGGGAACAATGGTGTCTCTTTACAGTGGGGCAACACTGCCCTCTGGTGGTGGACAGGGGAAACGGGCTTGACGATTTCAATATTGCCGGGTCTTAGAGGACATACACACTTAATTAAACCCCAAATTAGTTTTTTTTCCGCCTTCTTCAGTTGTAGATTCTACAGTTACTGATAAAAAAAACAGCAGAGATAATGGTCTGTCTTTACTTTCCAGAGTAATTAAAAAGCATTAGTTATTTGTTGCCGTAAATAAAATAAAAAATAAAATAAAAATTCAGCCACATCTGACAACAGCAGACACTGTCTTCACCCCCAGGTGCAGCTCTCCATACAGACAGTGGTGGGAGTCACAAATTAAACCCTATTCCCTAAATAGGGCACTACTTTTTACCAGAACCCGATGGGGAGGTAGGTTGGCATTTTGGAGCCCCAGTCTGAACAGAACAGCCATTAAGCCTTAAGCCTTCCCTGAAGCTCAGAGCGACCTATCCAGCAAAGCCTCGTGATGAGAGTCAGCCGGGAGGCAAGCGTGGGCCTAACACACACACAGAGCTGACGCCACCAAAAACCATTACAGGCCAGTTCCCAGTTTAATCTCCACCGATTTGGCCGTGACAGTCTCCCCTTTCCCAATCCCCACTGTCCGTCAGGAAGACGGACACACACACACACACACGGCCTGGACCCCCCCCCAGTGCCTGTCCATCACCCTGGGTCTAAATAAGGACCTACCACACCACCTGCAATTTCCCCCCCCCAGCCTCCCTCTCATCTCTGAGCTGATGAAGTCAGAGGGGTGGATGGAGGGAGGGAAGGGTAAGAGAAAGAGGGGAGGAGGAGAGAGGGGTGGATGCAGGGAAGGAGGGGTAATAGAAAGAGGGGAGGGGGAGAGAGGGGTGGATGGAGGGAGAAATGGAGGGGGGGGGGGGGGTGAGAAAGTGGCAATGTCACACCCTGTTACCTGCCTTTGGTCAGAGTGACAACACAGTCACACAGCGGCCTTCAACCAAGACCCCAGGATAGCTGTGTGTGTGTGTGTGTGTGTGTGTGTGTGTGTGTGTGTGTGAGGTGTGTGTGTGTGTGCGTGAGGTGTGTGTGTGTGTGTGAGGTGTCATGGCACCGCCTACAGAGAAACCATCTAAAGCACTTTGTGTAAAACCACCTTCAGTTCACACCTCAAATTTCACAGAGCTTTGGTATTGCTTTTATTATTATTATTATTATTATTATTGTGTCTGTACCCCAGCCTGGAGAACCGGACCCCAGACCCAGCCCGGAGAACCGGACCCCAGACCGGAGAACCGGACCCCAGACACATAGCCAGTCAATACAATAAAAAATGATGTAACCTTTATTTAACTCGGCAAGTCAGTTCAGAACAAGTTCTTATCTACAATGACGGCCTACACCGGCCAAACCCGGACGACACTGGGCCAATTATGCGCCGCCCTATGGGACTCCCAATCCCGACCGGTTGTGATACAGCCTGGAATCGAACCAGGGTGTCTGTAGTGACGCCTCAAGCACTGAGATGCAGTGCCTTAGACATTAACCATGACAAACAGCACTATAAGTTGCCTTTACAGATGGTCCCCCGGTTCGTATGTAGTGCACCACGAACTACTAATGCCAGACGGTCATAATCACGTTTCATACAGCACTATAACTCTGATACAAGTTACACACTCGTGTGTGTGTGTGTGTGTGTGTGTGTGTGTGTGTGTGTGTGTGTGTGTGTGTGTGTGTGTGTGTGTGTGTGTGTGTGTGTATACGTATGTGACAGACACCTCCAATGAGTAATGCTGGCTGCTGAGTGACTATAATGTTCATGCCTCTGGCAGAAAGCATCTCTTCTCAGTCTAATAGTCTCATTAAACTATGAATAACCATCTGTCTGTGTCCCAAAACTCACCCTTATCACTATGTAGTGCCCATAGTGCCCTGGTTAAATGTAGTACACTGTAAAAAAAGGGGCCATTCCATGGTAACAGAATTACGCAGAGACTCAGATGTGTAACGTTAACATTTTTATACATTTAAGTCGTTTAACAGATGTTCTTATAAAAAAAATATATATATATTTTAAGGTGATTTACGAGAGTAATTAGGGTTAAGTGCCTTGCTCAAGGGCACACGACGGTTTTTTAACTAGTCGGCTCTGGGATTCGAACCAATGACTTTTCGGTTACTGGCCCAGCGCATACCGCCAAAAACAGTTGATTACAAAGTTTAACAAAACCATATGCAAACTAACTACAGTACTTTCATTTCCACTACAGATTTTTACAAAAACACATTTAACAGGAAGAACTGTTGAGATAAATGTTAACTGCACCGTTTCCCATTATTTTACTGTAAATTGTACAAAGTTGTCATTATGCACAGAGCTCTATGGCTGACTAAACCGTCGGGTTTTGTTTGGCATACAATTTAAAGTTTTTTTTTATTATTAAAATCGGCATCACCACTTAATTCCGTTATCAATCGCCCGATGTGGAATAGGTTTCCATTTGGGACACAAGCCCTTATCTGAGACGCATTACAGGAGGAGTTACCAGGAATAATTAGCCCACACATCTACAAATATTTATTAAATACATAGCACAGTATCAGGACACCATATGCCCACGATCTGCATACTAAGCAATTCAGACCATTAAGGAATGGAACAAATGAGTGGTGAGTGAGCGTTGGCTACGGCCCACAACACCCGGGTTTATTGGTAGCCAATTAGAGAGAGAGAGAGAGAGAGAGAGAGAGAGAGAGAGAGAGAGACACACCTTCTCTGTATTCATGTGTGACTAAACTGAAAATATCGATGAAGATTTTATTCTATTTTATTCAAGTACCATGTTTGTTACGAATAAATATTGTTTTAATTTCTCTTTACTTAAGAGATTTGAAGCGTAACATAATGACATGCATATTATAAAAATGTATTTACCCCCCCCCCCCCCAAAA